>NW_026038125.1:0-75000 GCF_023373825.1 Bactrocera dorsalis
GAGCTGAGAAATTCAACAAGCGCCACCATATGCATTCAATTGGATCCAATTGTGTAATATTGGATAATGGGTTGCATACTATAAAAGTTCAATTGAATTATTTAAACACCCACGTATGTCTGTATGTACAGCGAGCAAGTTCACTCCCACACACACTCACATCCAACTCACCTACTCAAACATGTTGATGTGCTGACTTAAGGATGTCTACATTTCAATGAAGATTTGTAGGGGACAATGTTAATTTGTCATCGAAATCAATAAAGAATAGATATTTATATGTATTTATGTGTAGAGGAAAGTGCGCGAATGTTCCCACAACAATTACGCAGCTGACGGATCTCGCAGCAACAACAGCAGCTACAATTACAACGGCAAACCCACCAAATGTGGTGTGCGACATGAGCTAAATATCTTGAGCCTTGTTTTCCAACAAACACGTAAAGTGTAAGCAATGCCCCGTTCCGAGAAAATGTAATCGATAACCCCACCAACCAATACAATTCGGAGCGAATTTAGTGAGCGAACGCTGTTTGGCTTTCGGCCACAGCCGCGATGATGTGCTCGTCGGCGTGGCAGTGCGGCGGTGCGGTGGTGCTGCGGTCTAATTATTCAATTGAACGCGTTTAATTTATTTCAATATAATTGAATTGAAAGATCAAAGACAAGATAAAATACAAATTCATTTAATTCTAATTAACGCATTGATGTGACTGACTATTAGTTTGGTGCCCATTGGCCCAACGAAACACCCACGATCTGCAGATCAGTAAGCTGCGCTCCGAAATGCTTTTACGAGCAAATGCTCTGAAATACGCCCGTGTACATCAGTGAGCATTCGAACATTTTAAGCGGATGGAGGTGGTGACTGTTTCAAAGGGGTTTCCAGATGTTATAAACACTGGAGAACACTTGGGCACCCACGAGGGAGGGAAACTGATTTGATTCGGGTTCATACTTGAAACAACTGCTTGCAATTCTGCATAGAAGCTTTCGCAGAGGCGTCGTGAGACCATGAGTTTATACGTATATCCCTGTGTGTGTGTGTGTGAGTACGCACACAAGCATCATACATATGTAGATATTTATGTATATTGGCTTGTGTGTAATTTATTCATTTATTTAGTTTTAATTAGTATAAAAAAACGCAGCAAACACACACACACACGCACTCGCGGCTGTTAAATAGTGGATGTTGCAGCAGCAGACACAAACAGATAAAGTATTCGATAATGTGGCAGCACGTCAAATGCTTAATGCAGATGGCGGCTCCATCGCCACACTGTGGCAAGCTGACGCCAACGATGGCGTTGACGATGGCGATGGCGATGTCGATGGCGATGATGACAGCGACAGCCAGCAGGATAGACGGCATCCAATGGCCGCCACAGACATCATTTTCGCTGTCATTGGATTGCCGTGTTCTCCGCACAACATTTGCTCATCTTGCACCTTGCAATGTAAATTTTTTTGACTCCGCTTATCTGCCTGATTCTTTGCATCGCGGAGCTTCACATTGCAGCGCATCGCATTGCATTGCTTGCCAAGCCTCGGCATTACGAATTCAAAGCTACAAATCGATAAATAAACAAACATCACGTCCTGCTTTCTGCATACGACGTTGTTGCTGTTGCCACGACCGCTGCCGCTGCCGCTGCCGGTCTTGTTGTTGCACAAAAAACTTGATTGATTGGTTGTCCCAGACGTGCACTTATGCATGTACATATGCATACCGTTGCTGGCAAGCTTGTTCATATGGATTTATGTATGTATGTATGTACATGCGCGCATACATATGCATCGAGGCAAATAAAATGCAAAGAGGACAACACTTAAAATGGCCACTTGTTACCCAGCCGCTAACACAACTGCACATATGATATTCATACTGTGTCCATAGACTGCAGACTACACATGCACATACCTATGTACATACATGCATACAAATAGGCGTTCACATGCATTTAAGTATGTGGCGAGCTGTCATGAGAAGGCCAGCAAAAATGAGCTTTATTGCGATTCAATTGCAAAAAACACATCACCATTTTTCTAATGCCAATATTTGTTACAAGCAGCGCAGCGCGTTCATACATATTCATAGGCGCAAAAAATGCCACCAGTTGAACGTTGCACGTACGCTGTGCATACTCATACACACACATGCACTTATACGTGACGGGGAATTTAGGAGTACGTAGAATTAGTGCCGAGGCAAAGCGGCCTGGGTATGAGGGGCGTACGAAAAGTTTTAAGCTAATTTGGGCTAGATAAACCATTACAAGTGCACACATCCATATAAATACATACATACATATATAGAAAATATGATAGTATGTAAACTGGCATAAAGTTTGCTGCTTTGAAAAGACTGCGTACTTATGGTGGAAGTACGAGCAGCAAGAGGTGGCTAAAATAGCTGTATTCGATACACCAAAGCGAGGACAGTAGCGAATCGAACACACAACTAGGGTAATCAAAGGGAAATGGCGTAGAAAGAGGTTATAGTAGTAGTGAAGTATCCAAGTATTGGTGATGTGGTGCCTGTGAAGGTTACGATCCGCCCTAATGCACATACATTTGTATATGTGTGTATGGGTAAAGGCTGTTCGTTTATTCGTCATTAAAAAGTTTGTGATTATAAATTAATTGGAATTCAAACAGATCAGAAACAACTTCACATGCAGATGTAAGTATCAACTGTCGATAAATATTTATATGTAGATATGCAACCACGTACGTTTATATTACTGATTAAGCGCAAGTGGCATTTCAAAAGTCAAAGTAATCCAATGCGACTTACATACATATGTAAGCCCGGTGCCTGCGTTTCCAGTCACTACCTTAGTAATTGGATTTTCCAATAAATAACCAGGCATCACTTACCAGACAGGCATCACTTACATACATGAAAGAAACTCCGATCAAGGCAATATTCAAATGAGTGAAAGACATTTATGAATAATGATGACTCTGCATTTTCGAAAACTTCTACGAAATTCCTAAGATATTTCATTATGTAATATGGTTATAGATACACATGCATATGTTCGTCGATTGGCCGATCGTTTCAAATACGAAGGAACTTCTCCTTCTAACAAAGGGAAACAAAGGGGTGTTTAGAAAATGTTTTTTCTAAGCTTAATAAAGGCCTGCAAGGTTCTTAGACAATTCCCTACTGCTCTTTCAAATACCCTTAAGGTAGCCAGCACTAAAGTTTGGGTAGTACCCGTTGCTGATAAGTGAACTTCGGCAGTTTAAACTTTTCTAAAACGATGTGAATCGTGGAAGTCAATTCTTACTCTATACTCCTATAACTACATACATACATATGTATTTAAAGTCATGTGTATGTGTGTAGTGGTATTTAAGTATATCATGTGATCGTGCTTTGCGCGTGTCCAACTAGAAACACATTTCAGCCTTCGTTAAGCTTAAATGATCACTCGCTCTAGACTCGCGCTGCAGCCAGCTAGCAGTGCTCTCCATGCATTGGCAGTGGAAAAAAGGATCAGATACGTGATCAGCGAATATTTATCGCGCGATCTTGTATTGCCACTTATGGACGATGTGGGTGTAGATACCACGTTAATCTGCTGTTACTCTTACTGCAGCTTCAATTTCTTCTGCCCACCTACGCCAGCTAGCTGCTGCTGGATTTGACTCAATTGTTGTTGTGGGCATGCCTGTTTCGTTACCATAAAACCTAGAAAAACACCAATCTCAGTTTCTAGTTGGTTTATTTTATTTTCCGCTTGCGTAGAATTCTTCGTATCATTAGCATTATCACTTTTGTTAAATACGGAACATAATGAGCTTCATCTACAGGAGGTTCACACATGAGTTTTCATATTTATATGTAACCGGCGGTCGGAGCAGGCATTGGGACGATTTCTCAAGTTGATGATCTCAATCTATTAATTCTGTCTCCTTCGATGCCAGACCATGATATTCGTTCTTGGAGCTTTTCTTTTTGTCGTCTGGGCGCTAAGCGATCGCTATCGCAACAAGATAATATAGCCAAGTGCTTCTGATATTTACTACTTTTATGGTAAAGCATGCAAGATAAATTTTATTAGGTGAGCACGTACATACAGATACATATGTACAATGTGTTGTCCATATTTACATATAAATATTTATTCAAATTATTGGATCTGTGTAAAACTCAAAGCGTAAACTTAGAATCAGGTGCCCTAATTGAGAACGTCCTTTTGTTGACTGATCGATATCCCTAGGCCACTGACAGTGTCATTCGACGAAGGGGGAAATAGAGAGGTTCATCATCTCACTCTTGAAAAACGGAAATCACACTTTGAAAATCGGAAGAGCAGCTGCTTCGATTAATTATAATCATAAGAGTAGAAACGATATAATGTGTGATCCATGATACACACTGGTGCTAATATAGAAGAATTTCAAGCGCTTCACAACCACGTGGAAAACAACTGATCTTCTAGCATTTGTCACCAACTTCAGAAGACCTATCGTAGAATAAAAGTGGGGAAAATTTTCACTGACTCTGAAAAAGATAAATATGGACTCTAGCCAAATAAATATGTGTATCTGGCTATAAGTCTATATGTATGTGTGTGGGTGAGTACCAAATTACTGTTATTTGCGCAAATGCTTTGTTTGGTTTTGACACTCATCCGACGGCCAATTGTTTAGGTAGGCTCGTTCGTATGTTGGTACGTTTCAAAGTGTGTATGTGTGTATGTATGACGGCGGTGTATTGGGCGCGTGCGCAGTAATCAACTTAACGGCTACCGACGGCAATGGAACGTAATCGCTGTAAGCAAATAGTGTACAAAGTGCCAAGAAAAGAGTATTTGTGCTACAAGTCTATATGCATGTGTATGTGTGTGTGTGTGCACATGTGCCGCTAACAAATAAACACCAAAAGCCACAAAGTCAACTTTTGCGGTCGCTTCGTGTTTATGAAAATTATTGCAATTAGTTTGAATATGCCCGTTGTTAATCAGTTGCTGCGCTGGTGTTTCTATTATGGCATTGTTGTTTTTATGCTCTGCTCTGTCTACCTATCACAATTAACGGAAATAATGATAACAATGTATACACAAACATTTGCAACTACTTATGTACATACGTATATACATTCATAATACGCAGCAGACAGGCGCAATCACGGCAGCATAAGCCGCTGGCTAATTTCATTTGCGCATGCGCTCGTGCCAGTCTGCTCTCCTTGTTAACCATGGCCACAATCACTTGGTATGGTACTTAGTATGGTGCTTATGCATATGCATATGATTATGTCTGCGGTGTTTTGTGTTATTTAACGTCAACAAAGCGCGTCTTCTTTTAGCCCCGTTTCTCAGTTACCTTTCCACATGGTTAATTTCACTTTTCCTACTTATTCACTTAGAGCAATTCATTAGAGTAAATCTAAAAGTAAATAAACAATATGAAGGCGGTTCATATATATGTGCGAGCTTTATTAGCCTTGTTATTACTACAGTATTAGGTAAACTTGATCATTGCCTAAAGAAAAGTTAGAAAGAAGACATTTGTATATTCATATGGATATGTAAGGAGGTATGTGCAATTATAGATACGCATTAATTTAATTTGGCAAATGGCAAATGCCTGGTATTGTGATCTCCGTTTCGGCTACTAACCATTTAACTAATCCTGAATCTGAACTAGATACCAGACTGTCACTAGATTATAGCCAATACTTGCTCACATTGTACCAAATTTTTTTTTTTAAGAAATTGAATGACCCTCCAAGGTCCTTAGTTTTCACGAGCAGAAAACGCAACGACTTTATTATTGCTCTTGCTTAAAATAAGTGAATCCAACCTGATCTAAATCGGATAAATTATTTTAAAATTTTGCAAATGTGCTCCGAATTGTTATATGAGTTTATAGGGTTTGTGCGGAAAGTAATTGGACTGATTTTCTTCCGCCGCGACTGTACTTCGAAGCGTGCGCGCACCAACTAGATTCGGTAGAGGGCATTCCTAACTAACGAGCGGCTGGTCAATTATTTCCGAGCACCTGAACGGTCAGGACAAACAGTTTCGCACGACATGTTTCTGTGAATGGTGCAAGCCGAAAATATAGTGCTCGTTAGAGCAGAGATACGCAATTAAATTCTGTGTGGAACTCGGTAAATCTGCGACAGAGAGGTTTGATCTGATCAAGCAGGCTTTCAGTGGCTCCAGGCATACGCCGCCGTCACCTCGCCCAAAATAGTGAAGAATGAGCAAATTCAAAATGAAAACGATGCTCATTGTCTTTTTTTGACATCAAAGGTATTGTCCACCATGAATTTGTTCCTCCTGGGCAAACCGTCAACGCCACATTTTACGTGGAAGTCCTCAAGAGACTCAAACAAAAGACATCACAGCTAATTGGAATATAAAATTTTCAAACATTCGAAAAGTTGATATTGGAATCTATATATTTTCCAGATTGCTCATCACATCGAATATTCTCCCAGAGAAGCATAATTTAGACCTCAGACAGATCTATATCGATCAAACCGGATATTTGTGCGCAACTAAGAAATACCCGAAAGTTGACTACTCGGTACTTCCTCTTCAACCCAAGTAAAAGTACATTATGTTGGTAAGTACGTGCGCTATTCAATTAGTTTAAGTGGCCACACCTCGAACCAGATGCTCGGAAGTCACATTACCTACCATACACTTTCCCAATGAAAAGCCAATAGGAATCGTTAGAAAATTGAAATTCAATACGAAATAAATACGAAAAGTCATGTGTACTAGTATGTGCGTGTGTAGTAGTGCACTAAACTAAAAAATATATAAATGGAACATCCTTATCGCACTAATCAGACATTATGATGATTTCGATTTGTGTCACTGGACATACTCAAATGCTCGTGTTTCACGCTCCTGACTGTCGTTATGTGGCAATTAATTCTATAAATGGCCATAGTGGTGAAGTTCTTGCCGCAGCCCCATGAATATGCCTACGAGAACACCATACATACACGCGAGTATATACATACATATGTAAGTGTATTGCAGGAATTTATTTATTGTGGTTCACACATTAATACAGTTTTATTATAGTATGTGGCTATATATTTGCTTATGTAATGCATCTAGAATCTTACAGTGTCTGAAAACACGACTTAAATGTTTTTCCAAAGATGCCCAATGTTTTAAATAAATAAATGGTAACTTTAGGTACTGTATTGCGTACATATGTATATATCTGTACATGTATGTATGTAAATAATGAAAAATTCATATTGGTGAACACAGAAATTAATAATATTTGCATTTATTTCTTTTAACAATTTCGAAATCGACCCCTGTGCGTATTCGTTGCCATCCTTCTTTCAACTTTCTTCAATTGTGTCTAAATAACGGCAAGGTGAAGTCAAATTACCACAGGACACGCGTCAGGATCGTTACAATGTTTATGCTTTTGGTTTTTACTTCCACGCAGTGGGAAAACGCCTCCCTCAAAACCATTGAAGCCAGCCAGATAAAAGTTGAAGATGATAAAAAAGTAAATGACAATGTGAACTGAAACTTAACTCCGTTGACAAATACCAAAATTAAATAGAAGAGAAATATAGGCATGGGGGCGGAGTTGCCAACGGCAGGGCATGAACCCAAAATGACGCAGTAAGAAAGTTTCATTGATTAGTGGAGCAAATCGTTAACGGTGTCACGCCGCCATTTATAAATGCAACATGCAATATTATATACATAAATACTTAAGTGAAGGCTTATCATTGTAGAAACTAGTGCGTACAGAAATTTACGTAGCACCTTTCTCCGCCATTCATTGAGCACTGTGTGAATCGGGATTGGTTAGCAACCACGCCTACCTCTCTTTAACGGTTATGTTCGAAACTATGATAACTGCGATAGCTGTCTGAAGAGTAGCGTAGAAATGTCAAATTTTCTGCCAGTTCTGCCTGAAGAATGTTTGAGAAAGCAATTTACTTTCAAATTAATCTTATAATTATACATAAGTATATGTAAGTACTTCTACTAGTTCATTGTGAACTTTTATAATTTATACAGTTTTACTCACGCACACACACACTTATTCGCTCTGCGCGTTTCTTCCATTACTTTTAAGTATTATTTTTGCGCAGAGAAATTCCAATGTTCTTTCTGAATTTGCACACTCAGTGCGACAGCGGCGTAAGCCTTCCCACCAAAGGTAAGTAAACAAGCAAAACATTCAATTGATTTATTGCATTTCCGAATCGATAATATGGCCAACCGGCAATTAGAATTTCAACAAGCAAAGTCGACATGCGCAATGCGCAATGCGAAAGCTTTTGAAAGCGCCAATTCGCATCGAAATGCGAAATGACAAAGTGAAAAACGATCTTAGGAGCACCGACTGAGCATTGTAGCAGCCGATCCATTCAAATGCGCCTGTATGTGTTTGCATACTTAAGTGCTTACCTGGCAGTCATAGGTGGGCATACATGCGCGCTTCTGCATATGTGTGTGTGTGAGTGGATATGTGCGATGCAGTTATTGTAATAAGATAAGCTATAATTAAGCGGAAAGGGCCAGCAAAAGTGCATTTCACGTATTTGGACACCTCGGGGCGTATGTATGCTAAATAACATGCGATGGGCGTCTCGTGCCGCTAAATTTAATTTATACAATATGCAAAGAGTTAATTCCTGGTTTTCGATCGAAAATGGCGTTCGCATCTTGTTAACGCGAAGAGGGCATGCAAGCGCCCATGAAAGTGCTGACATGCAACATACATACTTATATACATACAGGCACATACATATATATAACTTCATATAGGGTATCCAAAGCCAGAGCAAAAGATGCTGAGCCCATTAAATATCACATTTGACTGAATATTGCCTGATTTTGTTGAGACACCCTGTAGATGTACGTAACGGGGCGTTTTCCAGCGTTTTGCGACAGCGGCGCCAGGAAGACTTCTTCAACGCTAAGCAATTGTCAATACGGGAAACAGCGAATACAGCAATCGGTCAAAAGCTTGGGGTTTTCCACATCCTTGATATACTTAGGGTCACTATTCAAACACTAACAGCGACGAAACACAAAACCAAATTAGTTTTTATGGGCTGTGGAGCGGCTGCGGAAGCGTTGCGATGCCGACCTTGGTTAGGTAGCTGTTCACAAGAAAGATGGTGTGAGCCGGGGACTCGATTGACCCTCTGTTTCAAAGCGTACAAGACCACATAATACTTGGCGTTGATGGTTTATCCAAGAGGAACAAATTCATGGTGGACGATGCCTTTGATGTCAAAAAAGACAATGAGCATCGTTTTCACTTTGGATTTGCTCATTCTTCCCTTTTTTGGGCGAGGAGACGCCGGCGTGTGCCACTCGGAAGATTGCCTCTTTGTCTCGGGATCATACTCAAAGATCCACGCCTAGTCACCTGTGGTTACGTTATTCAAAAATTGTGAGTCACTTTCCCACATGTTCAAATTTTCTTGGCACTCTTCCACTCGCCGCAATTCCTGGTCGTCAGTGAGCTGCATTTTCGGCTTGCACCACTCACAGAAATACGTGCTTGTCCTGACTCTCCAGGTGCTCGGGGACAACTGACCAGCCGCTTCGCGCATGCTCCGGAGTAAGTCCTATAAGTCCTATTATTTTCCGGACAAACCCTGTATTAAGATTACTATTAGAAAAAAAGCTTAATTAGAAGTTTCAAATTAATCCAAATACAGCTGAAATTATCTTGAAAATAATATGTGTGAGTGAGTGTTTGTAAGCGCCTTACCCTTAGTGCCTTTCTTTTAACAACAATCAATTCGTTGTTCTTTAATTTTTCTATAATTTATAGTGTAGACTCTCTCTCACTCTTAGACAGTGCAACACGACTATGGGCTCGCTAACTGGCGATTTAGCGCACGAACCTTCAACGATTATGCAATGCCATGCCATATTCTAAATAGAAAATTGATATTGCTGTCAAAGAGGAAAATTGCGCTGATGTGTAAAACTGCAACTTTCAGCCACTTTGTAGCTCATATTTAATGCAAGACAAAGTAGCTCGGTTACATACCGAGCGATTTCAGTGTAATTTCAATCCGCATACATATGTACATGCCTCGCATGTGCGTCCACACTGTTTAGGTACTCATAACGTTTGTAGGTATGTTCCCGCGCCGCGGAACAAACAAGGCGAAGCTCCAACTCAAATATCCGCTAATAAGACAATTCACTTAATCGCGTTCTAGTTCTGAGGAACTATTAGAAAATGCAAACGATTGCTATCATTTCTATTGCTGAGAACACTTACATGTACATATGTACATATGTATGTATGTAAGTCTATATATTGTATGTACCACTATATTCTTAACAGTTTGTCGATATACATACATATACTGCCTTCATATATTGGCCGTCTGTCGGCACTATAAGTATGTAAATATGATGGCTAACTTGGCTAAGTGAAGCTGTTTGACCAGAGAAATGTCGTCGAGTTGGTTCACTTGGAGATTTAATACAAATCTCCCCACATCTATACACATACCTATGCACATACTCATACGCACATATGGGCTTGTATGCGGTCACGGTGGACTTCAAAGCGTACACGACTGCATGAAAAAATCATTGTCGGCAAGCCGTCAGTCAGCCCGTTTTCCTTCACTCCGCTTGCCTCTTATACTCCTCTTTTCAGTGGCCTCTTGTCCCCTTGCTCCAATTCCATTCCAATAATCGTCTTCGGTTCTGCTGCTCTGCTCTTGGACATCCATCAATTTCTGCGCGCTTTCATCAACAAGCCGTCGTTCGTTCGCCACATTACCAACAACAGCAACAACAATAACGAGTCTGTGTGCGTGTTTGGTCCGAACAGTAGCGGCATTATTAGCAACAATAGCCGAGTTTTTGCAAGTGTGTTGTCTGCATTTAAATAGGCGGCCGGCAGCATTGGCGGCAGGATCAAGCGTTTACGCTAATATGAGCTCGCATGAGCAACAAGCACAATGCCGTCGCGACTTGAGAGCTCACGAAGCGGTACAAATATTCACATACATATATTTAATTTAATTTTTTTGTCAATCGGCGCGGAGAATATTTGAGTGTCGTCGCTTTGGAGAGTACGAGAATTGACATCTTTTCGTCAAAAAATATTCCATTCGGTCATGAAGCCATTGCGACTGTATGATTGCTCAGTGGCATAAAGACAACAACAAAAAACAAGTAAGGAAGGGCTAAGTTCAGGTGCAACCGAACATATTATACCTTAAGTTGTAAAATGTCAACCAGAAGATCGGAATCCAAGCAATTTTACATATCCGAGGCTGATTGTTACTTTGCATTGGGTGCGTTTATCACGTGGCGGGTCTCAAACTCTGCGCACAACCCTAAGGAGGAGAAATTTCGTTTTCTCCCTTTAGCTCACCTTCAAGCGGATGATCTTTGGCTACACAGAGGATACTTGGTCCAGGACCAAAAGTCGTGAGCTGCTTGAGTCAAATGTAAAAGAATCGTTTCCGGCTACCCCCAATTGAATGGCAATCATATTCATGATTCTTTCTGAATTTCAATTATATACCTCACACATGGACCGATATTTTCGCTTAAAAGTCAATAAGAGATACTGTAGTCCACATTTCCGGTAGGCTTGAACAGTTTGTGTTGGATTTGGCAAAATTTGGTCATAAGGTGGTATTATTCAAAAGAATTATTAGAGCAAAATATACCGCAATCGATTTCATCCCTATAACGCTACATCTATATCGCTTAGTTTTAGGTGATAGGTACAACGATTAGGTGTACAAAACTATTATACTCTGGAGCAATAGGTTGCAAGTGTATAAAAAAACGGCCAATGATGGGTAAGCTTTCAATAATTTGAATCACAATGGGAAGTGAATTTCAATTAATGTTGCAAAGATTTGCAACGATTTGTTTTGAACCCGACTGCCATATGACACTCTGATTGGGATTGAATAGAATTCAACGAGAAATAATTAGAAAATCACTGCAACATGGCAACTCTGTGTTAAAAATATCATTCGTTTTTGTTGCTGATGGAATGCCAAAGTCTGCTGTCAAATAAAAGTTATGTCGATCAAAGAAAGCTTCTGAAAAGGCGACCAATTCGTAAGCAACCCTTCAAATTATTCATAGTACGAGCATTCCTCGCAGTTACCGTTCTTTCCTCGGACCTGTTATTCCCATTTGTGCGTCCATATGTATGTACTTATAACCTTGACCACATAGTTAATCATGTGACAAACGAAAATTTGAATATATATTCATGCTTATATCTTGACTGAAGTTGATATGTGGCAAAAAATGTGGAATGCTTTCCTCTGTCTGCAAAAGTTTTTGCACCAACTAGCGGTAAATAAAGGCAAAAGCTAACAGCACTTTAATCAAATCGAGAATACAATAAGCTCAGCGGCAAACTAGAAAGTGCACATAAGTATTTCGTCACCGAGATGAGGATTTGCGATCAGAGTTGCCAAAGCCATACTGCCTATGGTACCACAGCGTTTGAGTTTCCCTATGCACAAAGTAAGAGCTTTTTATTCGTAAAACTGAGATAATTTTGCTTTCTATTTCGATTCCGAAAGGAAGCTGTCCTAATTAGACAACTAAAATCCGCATGTCCACTATCAACCAATCACTAAAAAATTCAAAAAGCCTGTTTGAAATAAAGAGCTACATCAACATCTGAGTTTTGTGTCGCACCCGATCAACAGAGTTTCATATTTTTAGAGTCTTTATATTCTGTTCAGCTCTCTTAACAAGTGAAACCCTTGAAAAACAGCTTCTTTATTTCATTTTACTGAGATAATGACACCTAATTTCACTCTTACCGATGTGCTTCCGTGTGTGCTTATGTTTATCCATACATACACACATGGGGAGTATATTCGGTCCACTGGTATTGTAATTAATTATGCCAAACTGTTGCAAGCACACCTTCCCATTTCAATGAGACTCCTTCCAAATCGCTATCTTTGTTGTTGTATTCCTCATAATAGGTTTGATTCATGCCTCGGCCAGCTTCGGTTGATTGTCAGTGTACTCAGCCATTCGTTCATTACGGAGTTAATGTGATAACTTAACTTACTCGTAACTCTTGCTGTGTTAATGGCGGCCCGAATTAAGAATTTCGTCAAGTTCGTGGCGACATTTATGAGTTTCTTTTCTCTGCTTTATCCAGACTCATTTCTCCCACCCCATGGATGGAGTTCACTTAGTGGCTGCATTCTTTTTCTATTGCAAATTTAATCAAGTTATTTCGAAAGTTTTGTGGTTTTATTACATTTATTTAACTAATCCAAATACAGCTTCCCTCTTCTAACTTAATGGTTCAAGCGAAAAGAGGCACGAAGAAAATGATCAATCCAAACCGGTTAACAGCCTTAAGTAAATTTTTAATGGATCACTCGCAGGAATTCTATGGCAATAACTCCAGTCGATTTAAAGTGCAAAATAAGCTTTAACTGGTCCATAATATAGAGTAAGTAATTTGCGAATAATTTCCTAACTAATAAACTCAGTCTGAAATAACTGTGTACGAGGGTATGTATTTGTGCACGCTTATTAATTCATAAGAAATGTTTTCTTCCCTTAGTTTAATTGTAACGAAAATGGCTAATTCTGTAGGCAACTCATGTCTCGTGGCTAAATGATTCCGCTTTGAGACATTTGGGTATGTATGTACTTATGTATGCATGCACCAGTGGATAAGCCGTCAGCCTCGACATATCTCGGTTATATGTGCCTTGTTATATACTATATATCAAACACATTTATATTGACTGTTAGTACAACTTTTTCATCGGAATGATTTCACTGAATGAAAACAGTTTGAAAACTTTAGTCACTCGCATAAAGAATACCTTAGAAATGACAGAAGGATAATTCTGCAATCCAAGTAAGAAAATTCTTATACTTTCCATACATTTGGATACATTAAAGTTTAGCCCTGCACCACGAGTATAAATAATAATAATAAGGGGTACAGATAAGTAAGACATTGGCCGGGTTAATTTATAGGGCAGATTGTTTAGTTACTATCCTTTTGTTTAAAAACGCTTGAGTACGAGCGCTGACGAAGCGTATAACCATTATGAAGTATAATAAAATCATATACTGAAAAATTTCTCAATTTCGGGAAAAATGGTGACGAATGATTCGCCCTATTTCGTTTTCAGCCAACTTCATTTCCAAAACGTATTCACTTCAAATAAAACAATTATGTCAATTGTCCGACGCCACCACATCCAGGTGCAATTTTGCCCAACGCAAACAGCTCAATATCAGGACGAAAACATTCACAAAAGTGGGGGACAATAACTGACGCACACAATGCGATTGGCCGACAGTCCACTGCCAACTAATCAACGCTGAAGAAAATAGACGCTGTGAGCGCTTTACTGTTGTTTAGCAGATTGCTCTGTCAGCTCGGATCGTTCCAGCCGCACGGATGCTCGCCATGCCCGCTGCAATGAGTTGCAGTTTGGACGCTGCGCCAAGTGTGATTTATGGTGTCCTAGAGCCTTTCAAATGCAATAATTGTCTATCACTAAATTTTAGATGAAAGTCTGTTTTATTTTTCCAACACGCACTTATGGACTCTCTCGCGCGTACATTTGTGCGTGTGGTAATGTGTCCTATAAAATGAAGTGAGACAAAAGGTCGGCCAGCCGTGCTCAGTGTGTAGGCGTCAATGGCACGAGTGACCCACACTTTAAGTGTGTGTTCGGGTGTATATGTGCAGTCTAAAATGCGGCTGCGCAATTGCGTTGAACGTAATATTGGTTTTCGGTGTTCTATAAGTGCCACATTCTTTTATCTCCGTGATCATTTGGTCATCCCCTAACAATGGGACAAGAACATTTGTTTCCTAAACGCACTTTTGACACGCTTCACACAATAAACACTCGATTTCATTTGCTATCGAGCCTCGGGCAGCGGATCATAACGAGTCCGGCAGGAGCCTACTTGCGATTAAACGCGCCAATAACAAGACAACGGCCCTTTCGAACGACCAAATAGCTTTCAGCCACAAAACTCACATTAAACTGAAATGCTATCCAGATCCTTAAGTATATTACAATTTCAATTTTCTGTGGCTGAGACTTGACTAAATAACACAACTATTTGCCACAATTAACTTATTCAAGGACTATCATATACATATTATATTTGGTTCATTGATGTTCATTATAAATATAAAAAAATAAGTTGAGGTTTGATTAGAAATACGAAAAGACTTTTTCGACTACCCAATATACTATAATACAATAGCATACTATGCAACCTGGAGAAATTTTCTGATTCAGGAGCTTGATTTTGTTCGAAAAACTTCACTGAAATGGGCGCAAAATTCCAAGAGGCCAAATTTTGTTATGCAATCCTCTCTGAAATCGTATTAATCTCCTAGATTAGCATATGGTGAATACCTGGCCAATTATATATGTATAGCAGGTCTAAAATATACCAATAAGGCTATACATTTTCGAGTATGTCCACCTTAAATGTCATTACGCACACACTCAGACTAATATGTAAGGGTGTGAACAAAAATATTCACTGATACAAAAACCTTCTTCGTTATCCCCTCACAACTTTTAACAACAAACCTTAAATCGCTGTGCAAAGCCTAAAGACGTTGATAAATGCCGCTGTGGTTTTTTACGAATTTCGTTTTCTCTGAAAACACTAGAATAATTAATAATTAATTTTATAAGGCATGCAAAACTCTAATTGTCCGAAAGCTGAGGAAGACTACATGCCATATGAGTGGCGTCTCCAGTGGAATAATACTGCTTTAGTCATATGTAAATCTTATAGCCCGTAGGAAATACTTAAAATAAGTCCAAGCAAAAATTACTTTTGAATGCAAAAGTTGTTTTAAACATATTTGAGAGATTGTGGTTATGTTAAACTTTTTCCTGCATTTGATACAGTAGCTATTCCTGAAAATCTCATTCACATTTATTTATAGGGTCACTAAATCAGAGAGAGCCCATATCCACATATACATATATATGTGATAAATGTTAGTGTTAAAGAAAAGTACTGCCCTAATTTATAGATTTCTATTTCTTATCGGTTACTCAGGCAAACGATTAGTCTAAAGCCGCTTATTTGCGAGCTCACCGATTTCCTAGGAGGTCGTCTTATACAAATGAGTGCAAATAAGTATGAATATATCATCTCTGGTTGGCGGCAAAGGCTGTGGCGATTTTGTGTCGATTAAATTCGAATTTAATTGTATTCATCTTTGCCGCGGCTATTTTGCTTATGACTGCAAAACACGACGCCTTGGTGAGGAGACAAACGCGAACGGCGTCGACACTAATTAACATAGCATTTCTGTAGCAATGCTGGTATTCTCCAACTTTGGGAGCAACAATTCCGATTATGAGCCTTTAACTGCATACATTCATATGAGTGGAAATTTACATACTTATGCATGTTTTTGTACTTAACCATATTTAAGAGGCAGTAAGTAATTAAAAACAATTCAGTAACTTTTTGTGGTGAACAGATATATTTTGCATTTAGAAAGTGGCTTAATGCATTGCTCATACATATTATGAAGTATAGTATATCTAGTTTTCTTAGAACACTTTCTGCAATGAGAATAGCTGAAGTCTATGAATGGAGAAATGCAATATTTAATGACTCAGATAAAGTGTGACCCAATAGTGTGTCTAGGTATAGCTGCCAGGACGATAGTGCCGCCATGTGAAGCTAATGATGAGAGAAGGAACTTGCCAGAGTCCTATAAGTATGTATGTATGTAGTACAAATGTATGTGCATAGTGCAAGTGTGAACGTATTGCATGTGTGCATATGGAATGTAAAAATCGAAGCTTTTACCAGTCGATATGTGTTTCTGCTCGCAAAGTAAACACCTGCACTCACCGAGATATAATTGTTTGCACTTGGTCGTTTTTTTCTCTCACAAAACTCATTAAATTTAATATGCTTCCTTTCACGGACTAATAAGCATTAATGGGTGTAGTGTTGTTGTTGCTATTTATTTATTAAGGACACGCAAAAGTTATTTGAAATTGATTTGATTTTTTATTGGCCGCATTCATATCATGGAACTTACGCTCATGAAGTGGTATGCGTGCATGTACTTACGTATGTACAGGTTTGGGTACATAGTGGCATTAAATAATTTCGAGTAGATCACATACGCGGCCACATTTCATGGCAATGCAACTGTATTGACTTTCGTTACAAATTCAATATTGTGTGCTCGAATAATCGATTTGCAATTATGCGGTTTTACAGCAACCCCTACTGCACTTTACCCGACAACGGAGGAAGGAGTGTGGAGAGAGTTCAGAAGTCATTGCTTATTTTCCATAACGTGGGAACTCGTAATGAACTAAATTGTTTCTGTTGAAATTCAAGGTTCTTTGGAAGCATAATCATAGGCGCTGCGGCTCAAGCGCGAACTTGTTTTAACTCAAAATATAGCCACATACTCGTACAGGGATTGTCCGGAAAGTAATAGGACTGAGTCGATTTAAAAAATGCATTAAACCAATCGTTACAATTCTTTAAAATTTTTCAAAATAGGCTCCTTCTGCGTCGATGCAACGCTGCCAGCGGGATTTCCAAGCATTGAAAGCGTCACATAAGGCCTTCTCCGGAATAGCCTTAAGAGCATAGATGCATGCTATTTGGCTCCCCTCTGTCGTCTCGAAATGCTTACCTTTCATCGGACTTCTCAGGCAAGGAAACAAAAAAGTCTCAGGGTCTACGGGGCGGCTGCAGAAGCGTTGAGATGCCGGCCTTGGCTGGGTAGCTGTTCACAACTAAGGCGGTGTGAGCTGGGGCGTTATCGTGGTGCAACTTCCAATTGACCTTTCGATTGAGTCTCTACAGGACTAAACCACAGCTCTTGAAAAATTTAACATGTGGGCAATTAAACTAATACTTAGTCACATTGTCGCAGGTCTCCTAGCATGGTCTTTATCAGCGACCACTTCCCGGCCCTCCAAAAAAGCCTGGTGCCACTGAAACATACAACCTCTTGCTAAAACAACATCTGGGTAATCCTACTTGATCATGTCACAGATTTACCAAGTTTCGCACGGAATTTAATCGCGTACCTCTACTCTAACGGACGCTGCATTTTCGGCTTGCACCACTAACAGAAACACGTCACGCGCGAAAATGTTTGCTCTGGCTCTCCAGGTGCTCCGGGACAACTGACCAGTCGCTCGTTCGTTAGTTAGGAACGCCCTCTACCGAATCCAATCGGTGCGCGCACGCTCCGAAGTACAGTCGCGGCAGAAGAAAATCAGTGCTATTACTTTCCGGACAAACCTTTTATATTCAATGCTCACTTAGTCACATCCGTACGTAGAAGCAAATAGTAATGACACAGACACTCTCTCGAGGGGCTATGGTAGAGCTCAAATCACGCCGGGCGTATAAAATGATTCCAGACACAAAATTCGGAATTACAAGGGTGTCTCTTTCCCTCGGATTATTGCTTTCTATAAATTAGAGTCACGACATAGTGCTGTTCTTATTGCTAAAAATTTTTTTCACCTCTATTGTGCCCTACAAATGAGAATATTCTAGGTTTCAAAAGTTCAACTAAATTGTTCCCGTAACCAAGTCTTTGTTATGAGTAAAACGAAGTTAAACCACAAAAGGCAAGTGTAATATGTATGAAAATAAACTTATCTTAGCAAATTCTGGATGCTCTGAATGAGTGGTTCTAAATATATAATAACGCGGGGTAGTGACACACTATGTTTTATTGGCTAAGATCCGATACGTATGGGAGATGCAAGCACAACGAAATTGGATATCAATTCAACCTGAATGCAATCAACATGTGCAGATCCACCGGTATTTACTGGGTTAGAACTGATCTCTTCGCCTGGCTAAATACGTGAGCGAGCAGCCAAGAGCGAAGAACACCGACAGACGCCTCTGACACATGCGCACACATCCAAAGTGTGCAGTCTTGACGAATATTTATGTATGTAAGCTTTGTTACCGTTGCAATAATGAAAGCATATGCACGAAAGCGCGGAACGGTGATAACTTCGCGAATATATTCGCTAGAGTAAGTGGTCGCTCAGCGGCTGCATGCAATGCATATTCATGCAAATATACATATACACAGACAGACGTACATATGTATGCTTATGCACACCCCCATAGATTAGATTTTAATAGTATATGCGCCAACTCGTAGCCGCTCATAAATGATGGCTTCGCATTCGTTTCCATGAATTATTCTCCTCAGTCGGTCGGTGCGAGGGGACGCGGCGGGCAGTGGGCGATGAGCGAAGCGCAGTCGGAAAAGTTGCGCTGGCATCGCAACCGTAGACCCGCTGTGTGCGTTTAATTAGCGCCATCATCTTGGCGGTCGTTTGATGGCAACGACTGTGAGCCGAGCGATAAGCGACTCGCAATCACAAATGAGTGCATCTGAGCGGCAATTCCGATGCACAGGTTGGCTAAAATTTATCATAAAACTTCGGCAAACTGCTACTGCCGCACATGCATGTGAGAGTGTGGGTATGGAAATGCGCATAGGCAAATGCCATGAAGTGCGGTCGTAAAGTAAATGAGCACACCCACCACCCTCTCATCCAACTCAGCTCATATTACTACTATTTATAGCCAACTCACATCACAATTGGGAACATTTATTATTAGCTTTATAATTTTGACAATAGCGACGAAGCTCAAAGCGCCACGCATACACGCACACACATATGAATCGGTAGCTACGAATTCGGTGGCAAATCGTTAAAATTGCTATATGATGGCGGGAAGAACCTAACCAGACAAGGCGAAACTTTATAGCCCCACGGAGTCTCGCAGCTCAGCATGCTTACATATAAACAATGTAGATATGTATGTATGTGTGCTCATTTGTTATGCTGTCAAAGTGCATGCAAAAATGAGCATGAACTCGTCGTTACATATTCATCACCATTATGCGAGCGTGTATATATGCGCAGATGTATGTATGTACATACATATACATATAAACATTTATGCATGGATATGCATATAGTTAAAATAAAAAGTAATATGCAAATTTTTTTTTCGACAAAGTAAAACTATGTATGTACATATGTACATAGCAAAGGGCTTGCGCGTATGTATGTATCTGTATGTGTAATTGCAACAAGTGTGGGCAATAGGCGCGATTGTTATCGCCCAAGATCCCTTGTTTTAGAGCGCATGTAGGGGAAAGGGAATCTTACTTTGAGCTCGTCAGGCGGAAGCTTTGAGTAATTAAAGACGCTCTCGCTCTGCGATCGCATTGTGCCTACGATCAAAGGCAATACGAACACAAGAACACACGAACGCACACACGCCAACTTCGACGTGCAACACTTGTTTGTATGCAAAGTAGGGGCGAATTTATGCAAGTCCATATCTTATGACAGAAATGATGAAAATGGAATCATTGCGTGCCACGAACAAATTCAGATTTCCCGCATTATGTATGATAAGTAAGTATAATATTTGCGTGTTTCGCTGCTGAATTTCCAAGCGAAGAAACGTTCTTGGAACTGAAGCGTCTGCATGCGCTTCTTGCAATAATGAAAACACACAAACACACGTGTGTCTGTATAATTAGTCTTTTCAAATGTTCATATGTATGCCTGCATTTACATACATTCACTATTAGCGTAAAATATACTTATGTATGTATATAGTAGCATAGTATAGTATGTATGGTATTTTACATTAAGCACTGCTTGCTCCACTTGTTTTTATTGCGCCATATTATTTTTATATGTATATTTTTCATTTGTATGCCTTATCTAGAAGTATTTTTTCAATTCACTAATCCATTTGTACTATAAAATATTGCAATTTTATATTACTGGCTTCACTTGAATGCAAAGACATATTTACCTTCGTTGGATTTATAGCATCCGTACGTGTCAAAAGTTAGTTTATGACTATATTTTCCAAAAATTACTGAAAAGTACAGCTTTTATCATTCACAAGCAGAGTTGCAAATAATGTATTAAAAGAATAATGAAATATCATTTGAAAAAATTAAAGATGAAAACTTGTGGATTCCTGTAATTCTGAATTGTTGATAATTATTTAGAAGGTTTAACGAGGAGAGATGTATTTTAAAATTATTAATAATTTTCAAGGATATTTTCGCCGAATCCTAGTATCTAAACACTCTCAAAAAAGGAATATCATGTACAGTAAAAGTGTTTCAATAATGTGCGACAACAAAAAAGAAAGCTATAAAAGCTTTTATGTATGTATATGCCCGCTACCACTAGCGTGTCGAAAACCTTAACCTGGGTATTGGACTCAAGCTAAGACGCGCACTTAAAGTATGGGAAAAAGCTCGTTGAAGCGTACAGCAATAGTACAGTTACCAATTATATTTTTTGTACTCCGCATTTAAGACACATTACCACCACAGAAGGGAGGATCGGTACAAGGCAGAAGGGGGTTTAGTTCGGATTAAAGTTCCACACGGACATGGGTTTCAGGCTTTCGATGCTTCCTCCTCGTAAAAAAAAACACCACAGAAGGGCTCTTGCAACAACACCTGCTTTTGACACTCACTAACTCAACACCATAAAAATAAATACTCGCAGCGTTTTGTTCTTTTTTCATACTTTTATTTTACTGCAATAAATTATCTTCGTGGAATTTATACAGGAATTTTCCTTATGAAGATTTTCAATAAACCTCTACTTATTATCACAGTATTAAAACAAATAAATATAATCTAATTGCTAGTAACTTATAGTAGACTAAAGTTCTTACATACATACGTATTGTACAAAGATGAGACGATCCACACATATACCTTACTTATATTCAATGTATATGCTATACTTCTTGAACTAAACTGAACAATGTTGATATCCGTCTAAAGCACGATTTTTGCTTTACAAAATATCTCGGTGAAATACAGTTTTCCCAATCTTAGCTTTGTAAGTTATGATTACATACGAGTATACTTATGTATATATTTACATACAAAGTTCACTTTTTGTTTTATCATTTTTTTAAACTGATTTACACACACACACAGTTATTTGTGTGCGTTTGTGATGAAACTGTTGCAAAATACCCCTGGTTATTCCGTTATTCTTAATACTATTAACCTAACTAACACAAATTCACCAGAAACATTGACATTTACAAATAAACACCAGCTATTAGAATAGTAACTTATATCATAAACGTTGCACACAAAAATACTTCAGTTATGATTTATCATTTAGTAATAAAACATATTCAGCTTTCTCATAAAATATCCATATTGCCTATATACACTAAAATTTATATAATATTTCGTTATTGTTTATTGTTAAAGTGCTTTTAACACAGCACACAAACACATATAAAAGCCTGCGCCAATTCAAGATGCAAGTCACCTTAGGAATTCGTATACATGTATCTGCGTGTGTGTATGTGCGAACCTTTTTCATGGAAGGCTTTAAGCCCAGTGCGTAGATATGTGTGCACATACGTACAATTACCATGTACCCTTCGTCTCACATATATACATATGTAGACAATTTGTTAAACACACACACATCCATTCAGAGGTATGTACATATATAGGGATAGTGAATCTCCGGATCATTATTTTGATGGCCTAATTTAATACGAAATAGTTGTAGGCCTAGTCATAGTCTTACTGCTGGTTTATGCATGGAGCGAAAAGCTTCACTGCATCATCAAGTAAGGCGACTCACTGCCGTGTTCGCCGGTCGGGCTGTCCATTGACGGATTGATGCGCTTCTCCTTCTGCCGTCGGTTGCAGAACCAAACGCGCACCACCTCTTTTTCCATGCACAGTCGGTCGGCCAATTGGCTGATCTCCTCGCTTGTGGGTTTCTGATTCATCATGAAGGCCTTTTCTAGAGCCCCCCTTATCGAGGTTTCGATTGAAGTGCGCTTTTTCCGGCGGCGCCCCATAACCTCAGGCGTGCTCACGGTTTGCAATGCAGCTGGGTCGAAAACGCTGTGGATTAAAAAAAAAGGAAAACACCAATAAGCAAAATTATTAGTTGAAAATTCTTATTATATACATATGTACATATGTAAGTTATATTTCATATATAATTTACAGAAACCCCTCCCATCGATTATACCATTCGAGTCTAAAGCTTTCTACAATTGTTGTCGTTGTTTATCGTCCTAAAGACGATATCGCGCGCTCTTAATTGAAATTTATGTACTTGATTTGTAGGTTTTGAAAACACTTACCCTCCAGTCGCCTGTATCGTTCGATCAGCGTCTTCCAGCCATTTCTGCAGCAGTGGTTTCAACTTGCACATATTCTTAAAACTCAGATTTAAGGCTTCGAAACGCGAAATCGTCGTCTGTGAAAAGTCATTGCCGTAGAGTTTGCCCATGGCTAGGCCGACATCGCCTTGCGTGAAGCCCAACTTGATGCGACGTTGCTTAAAAGTTTTGGCGAACTGTTCAAGCTCTTCGAGATCTGTGGTTTCCTCTGGCGACGGTTCCCCAGCCAAGCGTTGAGCGGCGCCAGCATGTTTTAGCATTTGAGGCGTTTGTGGGGCGCCGCTAATTGTATTCGGCGTAAGAATCCCACTCACTTTCAGACTAGTGCCCGGGTTGGGTGGCGTTATTTGACTATGCGCATTCATATTAAAATTCGTTTGTAGCGGCAGTGGAGATGATGCGGGACTTTGTACGGGCGTGTGGGCCGGCGTTGAGGTGTGCAAATTACAAGATTTTGAAGTTTCTTCTCTCTGTTGTTGTTGATGCTGAAGATGGGATTGTTTCTGTAATTCCTGCTGCTTCTGAAGAGACTGCAGTTGCTGGGTTGCTTGAGTGAGCGCCTGTACACGGCTGTGAAATAGGAACTGAGCGGCAGCAACTTGAGTGGCCATGCTCGGGTCATCTGGCGATATGCCTAACGAACCGCTGCGCAAAATCTCTATATAGCTCTGGAATTGTTGGTGCAGTGCGGTTTGCTGCTGTTGTAGTGCCTGCTGGAACTGTGTAAAGTCTTGCGGTGAGATCGAGGTGTTGAGTGCGTGGGGAAACAGCGGACTGCCAAGACCCAGGCCTGCGCTCGCCGCCACAGCAAGTTGCGCCTGTTGCGAGGAAATATTTGGCATTGGATATGTGTTGTTAGTAAAACAGGGTGCCGCACTTTCGCAAGCGGTCGTTGTAGGTGTAGAGCGGCCGGCGCGCAACGATTTCAATGACGGTGACGGTGATTGCAAACTTTGTCGCGAACTTTCACTGGTTAAGTTAAGCGCACCGGACTCTGTGTCCCTCATATGCTCAACATCTTTGGCAACACCTAATTTGCACTCCAACGTAGTGTCGCCTCGGTTCAACACATCCAACAAGTGGGACTTTAGAGTTGGCAGCTGATGTTGTTGGTGTTCGTCCTGTGGCGTAGCAAATATAGGCGGACTCTGCGGTGACAAGCAGCGATCACTCGAATTCCCCGCTACCGAATTATTGTCCCCACAATCGGACGCTGAAGCGTTGAAACGAAAGAAGAATGGGGGTTAATTTGATGCCTTAATGGTAACCATTTAAGAAATATAAATGCAAATTAAAAGTAAAATGAAAATGTAAATGTAAATTTTCGGGCAAATACTTGGAAAACCTTTCAGTTCGCACGTGCTCCTTTGATGTGAGCTCAATCGATATGTTTACTTATGCGGAGCACATAAACTCCTTTCAGACTTTGGTTACTTTGTAAATGACCATTTTGTGTTAGTTTAACGCTTCATAAAAATTCAACTTAACTATGCAAAGTTCCCGGCATACACATGTGAGCATATTTAAAGCGTGTGGGTGTGTGTGTGTGTGCGCTACATCCCTGTGAAGAGACGGAACCCACACATGGCACGAGTGGTTGAAACGTCAATGCTTACACCTTTTGCATAATTTTAGCATAAGCAAACACAATTTCCCTATGCGAAATGCGGAGGAAAGCGCAAAGAAAACTACACACTATGTTTTTTTCATTTTCATTTTCATTCTCATTTTTAAATGTGGTCAATTTCATAGTCCGCTGAGTTTCAACCTTCGCTCCCCGCTCCCCGCTCCCGCCCTCTGCGGCGGCATAAATAAGTGAAAATCTTTCGCAAATAGCCCACGTTCAGGCGCACCGATGTCGCAATCGACAGTTGTTTTGTGAAAATGTGCATATTTCGGTTTCTCGGTTTCATGCGACGCGACGGGAGTGGGAATGAGAGTGACAATATTGGCGACGAAATGCTGTTTTGGTGTTTTCTTTTCATTTCGCCATTCAAATGTTTGAGTTTTTGAATTTTAAAGATCTGAAGTAGCCACCTCAAAGAAAAATTCGAACGCGTAGACATACTATACATATGTATAAATAAATACGAGTATATATTTATATGAAACTTACAAATTTACAAATTATTCAATTGCGCGACTTGTTCCAGGCTTTCAAATGAAAACTACGGTATTAAACAGTGATCAACTGCCAAATCAAGGCACCAGACGGTCAATCGTCAATCAGTTTGCCCATGCATTTAGCTCTTTGAGTATCATCCAGAAACTTACCAATATAATATTTAGGCTATTTGTATAATCCTATATAAGTCGATTAATATTTAAACGCGTATCCCAAATTCGTCGAAGTATTTTTTTCTGGGTTAGTGTGACTGTCAGTGACATCCGTGCCAAAAGTCTAATCACATAGTCAGTAGTGTTTAGTATACGCTTGTCTTTCTAAAATACATAAAGTTCATTCGGCGTTTTTTACGATGAATGAAATTATTCAACAAACAAGTTCCATTAAATTTTGTGTACGGAATCAAAATTCTGGTGCCAAAACTTTCAGAAAGATGAGAATTTGATTGGTAATTATTCAAAGAAGGTCGAGAACGCAGCGACGAGGAACTACGGCCATCGACACCAAATTATGATCAACACATCAATAAAATAAAGGAGTTAATGCTTGAAAATCGACGATTAACTGTCAAAGATCTTACTGGCAACGTTGGAGTATCGGAAGGATCAGTGAAAACCATTTTGAAAGATTATTTGGGTTTAAGAAAAGTAAAAGGACGATTGGTTCCGAAATCACTTAATTTTTTTTCGAAAAAAACAACGTCGCGTTAACGTTTATGAAACAATGCTTGCCGACTTCCAGGATTAAATAAAACGTATTATCACTAGCGACTAGTCTTAGATTTATGCTTACAACCCGGAAGCAGACGATCAGTCGACCGAATATCGTGGCGAATATGAGCCGAATCCGAAAAAACACCGTCAAAGCAGTTCGAAAATCAAGGTTATATTGACAGTTTTCTTCGATTATCGAGAGTGGTGTACTCCGAATTCCTTCCGACCCGCCAAACTGTCAACAAGGAATACTATTTGAGTCGTATGCGTCGTGTGTGCGAAGCTATGAGTAAAAAGAGGCAGGAATAATGAACCGACAACTCTTGGTCTTTGGACCACGATAATGCACAGTCGCCTATTACATTGAACCTACGTGAGTTGTGAATCGCTACGCGCATTGAAGGTTATTCCGAAAATCGACTTTAAAAATGGTCCGAGGATTGGAAAAAACGTTGCCACAAGTGTATTAAGGTCAAGTTGGATAACTTTAAGGGAGACAACATAGATTTTGAAGTATAAATTAATAATTTTTAAATTACGAACAAAGCCTTACTATTTTCTGCTCATAGTTCTATACATAGTACCTCCATGTCAATTGAATGACTGTGAAATATTTGAATAGAATTTGAATAGTAAACGCTTGTATGTAAGCTCTTGCAATGCACATTTACATACCCACAGGCACGCATGCATTCATTTATCATGTGGCCGTAAAGTCCTTTTCAGATTTGATGACTTACTTGACTGAACGGACCGTGGTCGTAATTCCGTTCCCATATGTTGCTGACCATTTGGAGAATTCTCAATTTTTACATACTCCTTTAAATAAATGTACGTGCAATATTTGGTATTCAGATGATGTGCTGACTACATATGCGAAGAGGTAAAAGCAGTGGCGCCACTTACCACATGCGATTCTAAGCACAAGGGGGGAGAAAGTCTACGCTTGAAATACAGCCCTAATTAGAAACCTTACAGAATGTCTTTAGTCTGTGCATTTGTCGTCAGCTTCTAGCAGAAATTCAAACACATACCCCTAAGCTAAGCCATTTTGGCGCGCGCCACTGTCCTTTGGACTCATCCCATAAAAGCACAGATTGGTCAGTAGCATGTGGCCCAAGTTTGCATGGTTTGCATGCAATCCCAATAAGAGCGCCTGCACTCGTAAAGGAATCTGAAAATATGTAAATTCAATCACATAGCAGCAAATATTGGCAAATCTCTGCATGTGGGGCAGAGCGAAAAAGGCACACCAAACATAACTGCGTGTGCACCAACACACACATTTTTGCATTTTCCATGCGAATTTCTGATGAGACTACATATTTACATACTCATTTTCAATATGTGCTCTCATAAAAAGTCGGAATTCAGCAACGGAAAGGATACCCCGATTTGTAGAAATCTCGCACTCGCACCACGAAACCCCAAATGCAGCCAAGTGTGAATTGCAAATTCTTGACCCCACATACATCGAATAGGGTTATGAATAATAATGAACCGCTTGAATATTAAATTTACATACACCGCTTTACACAGTTATTCCGGATAATATGCTCTCATATAACTGAATATAAATATGAGTATGTATGAATAACTGAAAACATACCCAAATTTAAAATGTGCCTTATTGGACTTGCTAAATCGAGTGTCAACCGAAACATCATATTGAACTACTAAATGCACACGGATGAAGATTTGAGCAGCCCTACCTCTTACTTGTGGAGGTCGTGCACCTATTGGTAGTAGACTTATTACACTATTAAGGCCAATATTAATCATCAACATAACCTAATATGAAGTCTCTCTTACAGTAGCACTTTTTGAAGAAAATTACGAAAGAGCTACATTTCTGTCGAATAAAATTCCGAAACACGATGTGTAGGTGTAACTGCATCTGGCAGGAGCGAAATGGACCTAATGATGGCCTCAGCCTGGCGCTCTTGCACCTCCTTTTTCAAGGTGAAAAGCGCTGATGGCAGCTCCTCAGATTTGAAGGGACAATACCCGCAGGATCGTCACTCAATCGATTGCTTGTTATGATAACTAAACAGCCTTTTAGTGCGATCATCCTTTGATCCTCACATACAAGTTTATACGAACCTTCTTAAAGTCAAAGTAGTCAAGTAGCGACAGATTTCATTTTCTTGTTATTGAAGGAGTGAAAATCGAAAGTGCGAAAGACGCGTGTCGTTTACGACAACAACGGCAGCGACGAAAGGGTCGAGCCCATGTTCCCTACCCTACCAGCATTCCTAACCCTCATATACCATATGTGCCTAGGTGTGTGTGCATTTATTAACTTATATGTTTGTTTGCACGCGAGTTTGTTACATTGCTTGTATGTATGTTGTTTGCACTGCACTCGCGTGCTGCGCTAGACACTCCAGGCAAGGGTTGCGAGCTCCGCCTCAGCTCCTCAAGTACGTGTGTGTGCACATCCGCGTGTGCTGCTCACACAAAAGCAAAAGCATCTAATAGTACTATAAAATAAATATGTTCATTCCACCATTCATCGTTGAATCGTTGAAAACAATATGAGCTACAAAAATTGATTCATTTCGATTTCATTTGAGCCCTCAAAAAGTCTGCTTCCAACTAAGCGAATATTTATTGCAGCGAGTGTGTATGAGAGCAGATGTTTTACAACAGTAAACAGCAACAGAAGGTCTCTTGGTCCGAAGGTCTGTTTAGCATTTTCATATGGTGCGGCATTGAAAGACAAATCGTAATTTTATCACACACCAGCTTGCTTTGTCCGAGCCGAGCAGCCGTGGAGATGAGCTAGTGAAGAACACGGGAGGGGCGCAAGCGATACAAAATTTCTTATGAACCTAAAAGATTCACACATACACACATATACTCGTATGCTTGGGAGTTGTGATAACGTTGTGGTATAACATCTAACGGCAATAGGATTTGCGGCCTGACGCAGTTTCCCTACTAGCAATTAATCTGCACTGCTAGTTACCTATGCAATAAAAACTTGCTCAATTCTTGAACGGAAGAACAGCATAAGTCCAGTTCAAATCAGGTGCTCCACCGGTAAAATTCTGTACGTTATGCCGTTAAACATTAATGAACTTCTTGAATCACTATGTTTTGGACTGGAATTCTCTGAGTTGAACTATCAGCTTTTTTTAATTTTTTCGGTACTTTTATTGGTCATACTTGTGGTATTGTTGAAAGTTCCGTTCACCAAACCAGCAAATTAATTGAATAAGTAAATAAGAAGGACTTACCAGGATATTGCAGTGGCGAGGGCGATCGAGCCAATCGGCTGATATCTGAAAGCCAAAAAAACATACATATAAATATTCGTGTTTAGAACCAAATAGTTTTCAATAAGAAATTTTTTTTTTATTAAAACCTGGAACGTGTTAAATAAAAACATACAAACATATACATAAAAAAAAATTAATTCTTCTTCTTTCTTCTTATTTAATTCTAAAATATCTCTAGAATATTTTCTTAAATTTTCAAGTTGATCTGAGTTTTGGGGATACAGTCTTCAAAAATTGCGCGTTCGAGGTCCGCTATATAGTCATTTAATTTCTCGAAACTGTGTGTTTCAAAGTCGGTTGTCAAGATATCTCGGGAACTACTCAACCGATCCTTATTAAATATTACAGAAGTCTTCGAGATATAATTGACAAGGTCTTGAACGATATATATATTTGGAATAATAAAAAGTTTGAACAAAATATTTAATATTTTATATAAAAAAAAGAAATTATTTAACTTTTTGCTCAATGAAACCCATGTAACCTCCTAAAGGCACTGATATGAACCACAGTAGCATTTCAACTCAATGGTTGGCAGTTGTATTCCGCACGGAGGTCATAGACATAAAATATTTTTTTTTTTGCCTTAAAATGTGATTTTTGCACCATCAGTTAGAAACAAAATCGAGTCACGCTACAGATTCGGAAATGCATATGTGCTTCTATGGTATGCCGGCAATGCAATGCATTTTAGGGTTCGGCCGATTCCAGCTAAGCTGTCCAAGTAGCCATTACCAAAGATTCGCCGTGATTCATCCACAAATCCATTTAAATATGCAACTATGTAAAACGCAACGGTATTTTTCATTTTTACGAGCTTTTGGAGTGCGCTTCAATTCCTGTTACAATATTAATGTTAGCCTTCAAAATAGAAACACTAACAATGTTGTGCATTTATGGTTGCATTAATGTTCAGAAAATGCCCATACATATACCCATACATCTGCGGACGTAAATACACATCAAGGTGCTTATCATGTTCTGCATATATGTATGTATATGTATGTATGTATGTTAAGTATGCATTAAGCCATACACTTTACTCAAGCAAGGACCAAGTGTTGCTTTGAATAGTGGGCATGTCAAGCCAACAAGAGGCAAAAACCGTCGGCGGGGCGCAATTATAATGATTTCTGCTGCTTTCGCTACATTTTATTTAATTGATGGAATCGTTTAAATTAATTTTTATAAACAAAGAGTTTCTCCTCCCTCCACATAGATAATATATTACTTCCCGTCTGTCTAAATATTATTTATAACATTTATCTGCGATGCAAACTTCATATTAAAATAGCTGTCTGAAATATAATGCGTAATCAATTTAAAAATAATAATTAGATATTTACGTAGTGTACTGAACATTACCATTGCGCTGTTAAAACTGCCACCTATCTGACGACGACAATCTAACGGATAATCAATATAGTTGTCAAAAACTGTACAATTGTACAATAAGGTAAAATAAATTCTCAGATGGTTAAACAAACCACCAGTGACATCAATTATGACTAGATCACAAACTAAATGAAGAATTGGCTTGCATACACACACGCGCACACGCACAGCCGAAGGAAAAGCGGCAGCATACTTGTATGGTAGGAGCAAATTAAAAAGCCCACAAAAATGTGCCCATGACAAACGAAAATAAAGTCATTGGCGAAACGCTCGATAAGAAATCGAGATTTCAGTCAAAGTGCTCAGCGCTTATTAATAAAAATGATTAGCACAATGTGTGAACTCAAAAGAAAGCATTGATAATGGGGCTCCGGTGGCTGTGGGGAGGTGTAGCTGGACTATGGGCTTCATAATGGCGTTCGTGTGTGTGTGTGTGTATTGGTAAATGTAAGAGTTGGATCATAGTGCGACGATCGCCGTCGACAAATAAGTAACTGTTAAAGTCTTACGGAAATTGCGCCCAAAGTGCCATATCGACTTGTTTCCACCAACAACTATCCCCTACTGGCAGTTTATTAGCCGATTGCCAGATTTATTGCGGCAGTAGTCATTATTAATAACCTAAAATGAGTACCAAGCTCATGTAACGGAACACAATTGTCAATTGTTCTGAATAATGGGCATGTAACCTGACAAAATATGGACGTCTAACTGTTATAACATTTGCGATTAAATTAAGAAGTGATTTGCTGAAATATAAATATATGTATATACAAACATACATATATGTGCATATGTACATAAGTGGAGCATATTACAGTTTGTGGTCTGTGTGGTGTGCGGTCGTTATAAATGCATATACAATATTTAAAGCAATATATAATTCGCACATATGTATGTTTGTATGTACATCCTAAGTATGTACTCGATAGAGAATGGAAAACATCAGTTTTTCTTATAATATATTTCATTATAGAGTTAAATATTTCAGCACGTTTAATTTTCTAATTATTCGTCTGTTGTTATTAAAATTTAAGGGTTTTAGTGAAGAGCGAAAACAGTTTCTTCCCTCAGAAAATCATCGAATTGTACACATAATTAGCTTTCCATAGCGCTTTTCCGATTCGAACAAATACTGCACTTATATTCAACCTTTACATATGTAGCTAACTGAATGTTTTGGCTAAATGCGAGGCGTTGGAAAAAAGTTCTGCACAAAACAAATAACTAGATATCCACTAGAGAGCTGCGTTCTTCCTTTTTAATTCTCTTTAAAATCCGAGCATTTTCCGTCAACGAAAATGATTCCCTTTTAGATATTTAACACACATCAAGCTACCATAACCATATAATTTAACCTCCTGTTGCTTGACCCCAAGACGATTTTCTAAAGCTTAGGACTTTAATTACATTCTTCTTGTGATTTTCTTATGGGTTTTGTTATCTAAATTTGAAAACTTGAGTAAGTAAGTGCGTGAACTAACAAAAGTCAACAATATTTATCACTTAATTTAAGTTAGTAATTCATGCAAAGACAACACTTCAAAACAATGCAACTTAATGGGGCCACATGCCACAATATGTATGAATATGTAGGATATACTCGTATTTACTTACATCTATTCTGCATTATGTGCCCACTTGTCGGTGTTTTCAACAAATCATGCTTCAGCGAATTGTTATTGTCTTTAGGTCCAGTGCTCCAACGTAACTCCGACATAACCATTTTCACGAATTATGCACCGAAATATTTTGCTTTTCCGATCAATTATCTAATTATTATATCTAAACTAACTCGATATTATTTAAAGCAGTTATTTGTTGTCACTATACTGTTTATATTTATAACTAATGGAGCAACCGAGGGAATGTTTAAGTTTGTTTTTGCGTTCGATGTACACGTACTCTACTTTATTATTTTTCACATATGTACTCGGAGTTGTTTTCCGCTCGAGTGTCTGAGCGCTTGTGTGGTGAGCGTGACCTAGCGCGTTTGTGTTTCGCAGAAAACTAAAATACCGATAAGATGATTTCCCACAAAACACCTCGATGCTCGACGCTCGATTCTCGACGCCGCTGGCTAAGCTTTCCAATAATGTTTACTAATGATTATGAATCGTTGTTGTTGTTATCAACTAACTGGCTCGAGTTTTCACGCGCTTGCCGTGTAATCAGATGTTTCGTGTCTTAGACGGATATATTGGAGTCACTTTATCGCCGTTGAACAGTTAAACTGTGAAATGCTCGTGGAGCTGATGACACATATACTTATGCATGTGCAGTACTCGATTAGTGCAATGCAATGCAATCGAGTTCCTGCTCGTACACTCGGTATGTTATTTTCTTACTGCGTTTTCGTGTAGTTTTATTCGAGTGTCAGGATGTCAACGGCGGTGGAAATGTGTTTCAGCAGACAATCTTCGATATTCAAATTGTTGGAGGCTCAACTGTTCGAAGGTCCGACACTTAGCGTGACTGAATTACAACTGTTTTGGCCGGTCTTCCTTATGATTCCCATGAACTTAGTTTATTGCGTTCGCCAAAAGTTTGACACATTAATGTATACGTTCCTACATACGGCGATACAAGTTGGTTGGTGTATGTGCAGTCGCATTTGCATTTTCTTACTTGATTGAACACTTTCCGAGTTTGAGATGGCAAATTCTCATTTCTACCCCAAACTCCGGGTACGTTTCTATATGATTTCACTCTTTCTGTTTTCTTGCTTTGGCAAATTTTGTCTTTCTTTAGAGTTCTCGCACTAGGGGAAACATGGATATGCGTTACTTGAAGTGTCGTTTCGGGGATGAAGTCCACAAAAGAATCGAATTCTACTCACAACCGGCGAATGCGAATACGAATGCGAATGGCTCTATGTTTGCTAGAGAATCCGTAAAACAAAACGCGTTTAACAAGTTTAGCAACAAAACCCCAACTGACATCGCTGCTTTTCAAATGCTCCACATCCGACAATGAATGAGTGCGAATCATTGCGGATACAACACACATACTTACAGAGCTGTGAGCTATGCGCTCAAAGAGAGGCAAGCATTGTAGCGAATGTAGCAAATAAGAAAGCATGAAAAAAGAAGAATTGAAGATCAATTTTTTTTATTATTTACACCTCCGACATTGTTCAAATAGAATCTTCCCATTATACCTCTAAGATTAACATATTTCATATTTTAATCAAATAGGAGACGTGCTCTTAGCCACATCCCCCATGTGGATCAAATGGGTTCCACATGCGCTCCAGCGCAGTTGAGCGCAAATGCTCATCATTCTCAGAGAGTGCATGGCATTTGTGAGTGTGTTGGTTTGGTCGGTGAGTGAGTGTGTTGTGCTGCACTCGAGCCGAGTTCGTGGAGAGAGTCTAACTCTCGGTAAGGTATGAAGCCAAAGTGTGGTGTTTGGGTGACGTCTGTTTGTATGGCAACTTCTGCACATGTGCATAAGTTTGTATGTGTTTGTGTGGCAAATGAGATTGTAAAGCACGCGCCAACAACATTTTATACATTTTAAAATTTTACTATACCCATTGGATTGTGCGGCTACCGCCACTAACTGACTGACACAGTGGGTGTGGCTTAAAATTTAAATTTAGTGATTTTATTTGCTGAGGCTGTTGTGCGCAGCGGAACAAGCAGAGAACAAAGAAGCACAAGCGGGGCTCGCCAACGCCATTCGCCATTCGCCATAAGCGCTTGCACTTGAATGTCGGCTGTTTGGAGCGATGGGGATTGTTGATGTCAACTGCTGCTGCTGCTGCTTCTGCTCTGCTGCGTCTGCGGATGGCTGGCGGTTGGCGGCTGGTGGCTGTTGGCTAGGGTGGCGAAAGCACTATTGGAACTGAATTTAATATTTACATGCACATGCCTATTTGAATGCACACACACTTGTGCATATATCCATTTACCTACGAGCACAAATCCGTATGTGTGTATGTAAGTACATTTTGCATTATGAAAACTGTCTTTAATATTACATAGATGATGTTTTTGTTGGGCATAGCATACACATATGTACATACATATACATATGCATACAATTTTATGCATCTGGATATGTACTAACACATTGTTATCAGCATATAAATATGTGCAAAAGGTATGCATGTGTGTACTTATACATACATAAATGTGGACTTCTACATTCATGATATCCCATTTAAGTTTGCAAAGCTGTTTGTATGGATACGAGTGTATAAGCGAGCATGCATACAGACATACATATGTATATATGCACATACTGTGACCTAAGCCCCCATTTACTGGGTTCTAAGTTTTTCATTGGTCAGCATATTAAATTTTTGAGTTTCCTTCGCTGTGAAAACCAACTCGGTATTATTATTTTTTGTGAATTCCCTGCTTTATGAATTTCTGATTGTCATGATACCATTTCACATACATAAGTAGATATGTATCTATGAATGTGCATACAAGTATCCACAATGTAATTTACAGAATAAATACTAGAGCCAAACATTCCAAGCATTCTAATTATAAGCTCCTTTCATTCTTATATGAATATACATATATAATCTCTTTTAACTTTACATCCACCGATTACACCAGGTAATTATTTTTTTTTTACAAACATATGTATGTAATATCGCCAGCTATGTCTTGAAATAATTCCGTATGTTTTTTTTTAAGAAAGAAACAAATATTTTCATCAAGTTCGAAATATATTAGATATTTCGTAGGTAATGGCAAAAAGATATTGCACAAACATAACCAATAATGCCATTTTTAATTTGCTGTTGAATTCGAGACAAAAGATGACTAGTTGAAAACATCTTAATCATTATTCAGTAATCAATATCAAAAATTTCGAAATTCTATACATGAAAGATTGTTCCCTAAAATATGTAAGTATTTCTCATATCTGTACATATGTAAATAAAAATTGTGAGAGATATTATATTCTATAGACCACCACTGGACATTTACCATATTAAAGATTCTTTTAAATTTTCCTGCCCCAGGCGTAAAGTTTATTAAGCTCCGAAGAGGATAGACTAAGTTCGCCATGAAGCTCCTGGAAACCTGAAAGAAACGGTGGAGCACTGATTAAATATATTCTTGTACGCATTTATATAAATTATCAGCGTGACGAGCAGAGGCGATATGGACGTGTCCGTCCGTATGTACGTGAACTAGTCCTTCAGCTGTTAAAATTTTGCTTTGAAATTTGGCCAACGTCGTTTTCTCTCCAAGAAGCTGCTGATTTGATGGAACCGCCAATATCGGAGTATTATAACAAGCTGATCGATTGACAATAAGTACTTGTAAGGAAAACTTTTATTGGACCAGATGCACATATACACATATTTCTGCATTGCTGCCAGAAATGCTCCGGTTAAGGGTATTATAGCTTCAGTGTAGTCGAAATAAAATTTTTTCGTATTTTTTTTTAATTTTGTAAGTATCAGGAACAGTACATACTATTTATTATATGCATTTTTGAATTATAATTTCTAAACCAAACATTCCTATAAGCATAACCGCATTGATGTACATGTAAATATGTATGTATGCTGGTTTCGATGCGTTGTGCGCAAAACGCAAACGTAATTAACGTCTTTGTTTCACTGAACAATAAAATGGCCTTGGAAAAAACGGACGCTCACGAAAATAAACTCTAATTTTTATTCAAATGGACCTACCGAACTTCAAGCGAATAGCCATAAAGTGCATAAAGCAGTAGTGTTTTTTCCTCATTGAAACATCAAATAGTCAAATGTTAAAAAATAACGCTAGAAAGTCACTTTTTATTATATTCACCTTTTTTTGATTTTCTTAACTTGTAAATTTAAGCAGAACAACAACAGCGGCACGAAAAGCAATTGCTTGAACTACGAAACAATCGTAAAAATTTTCGGAAACCATAAAAACTGGCATTCAGTTGCAGGTAAATTTTGGTCAACCGCGACAAGAATCCTCGCATTTAAACTGCAATGCCGTGCGTCATACATTCAAATACATACATACATATACTAAATACTGATGCATTGAATGAGATGCAAGCAATCTGTTGGAGCGTTTTATGGTTTCGGTTTCGCTTTCCCGATGAGTTCTAAGCCAAGGATATAAAAAAGTATGATCATATAAGCATAAATGCGTTGAATAGGATAGTCAAGAAAAGAGTTTTCCGGCAATTTCCAACATACCAATACAAATAGAATTGTTCGGTTTTTTTAAAGAACTCAAACCCATACGAAAATTCTTTAAAATCAATGCGGAAACGTTTTGAAGAAGTTTGATCTTAATAGCTGCATAGACATACGTACATGCCTACTTACATACATTTCTAATTACCAACCCAATAAAATGCGACACCCCGTCAACCTAAAACAATATATCAATAATTTCTGATGGGCCATAACTTATTTGCATAGGTAACATGAAATGCAGTTTCTGCATTCCATAAAATTGCATTAATTTTGGGGAATCGAAAAAATTTGCGACATAAAATTGGAAGATTTATTTTTTATCTTCATCGTTGCCGGCAAAAATGCTGAGAAATCGTGAGAAAGTACGTTAAAAATGGCATTACTGCACTATCGGTGGATTTTCCTCCTTAAAGGGACACAAAGCCATTAAGTGAATAAAAAACGGTAAATGCAATCTATGCATTTTTTCATCAACACTCGCACACACGGACACACAACGCTGAGGCCAAATGCAGCAGGACAAATGCATAAATCTACCCTCAGATTGTGTAACGACTGCACAATGAGCTGGAACTGTGAAATAGCGCTGCTATGTGAGTGCGAGCCTAACAAAAAGAAATAAAATGAAAATACACAAAAATAGTAAAAACGCCAGAACAAATTTCAGAGAAAATTGCAATAAAAAGCAAATCAATGTAAACGCTGTCTGCCAGCGACCGTTGGAAAAGCGTTCATAAAAAATAAGCAAAGAAAAAGGTAGTTTCTTAAGAAATCTTAACACCAATATGATGAGCTCGATGGCCCGTTCGCTCGTCGGTGCCGTCACGGCTTACTCGGCCGCGCCGCTGCTTGCTACCTGAGTTGGCAGAACCGTTAAAAAATGCTGCTACATGCAAGTTCCCTCCATTCTGATTTGCCTTATTGAGTGCTCTGAACGAACACTCGCACACAACCACAGACACATGCGCCGCTACTAATAAAGAAAATGTGAAAAAACGCAAAAAATTGATGAAATGTAAAAAGTGAAAAACTCAAGTTTGTTATATAAAAATAGGGGTAGCTTTCGGAAATAACAAACTCTCGAGCAGTTACAAAGTAGCGTTTATGATTCAATTTTGCGCCAAATTGCATAGAATGCAATGATATTCACTGAGTTCACAAGCATGTGCGGGCATCTACTTACTTACAATCACAGTATGTATGTATGTATGTGTTTGCGAATATTTGTAAGTATTCGGTGACTTTTTGCCCGCAGAAATAAAATTCGAAAGGCTTAAATTTCAAGTGACTTGGCTGTGTAACGGAAAATTTCGCAAAACATATTTTGTTTCAAAAGAACACTTACGCACAAACACACATGTATGCGAAGAATCATTCACATTTACTAGTAAGCTTCTTGAGAATTTGAAAGCGATTTGAAAGATGGCCAACTAATTGCCATAACAAATACGACTGAGTTCTAAATTTTAAAGTGTCATTACACATACATATGTAAATACATATCAGTCTCAATCTTTCGCAATCTGGAATGGATCTTATAAAATCAGACTACCACCTACGCGCTTGCATTACAACGAGTATTTGAAGGTCGTTTGCTTTGTTGACTTTCTGTAGCCCAGCCCAGAGCAAACAAGTGGCAGCAGTTCAGATATTCCCCTAAGGCCCACAACCTCAATGTTATGATGGATTTCAAAAATCAAACTGTTTTTATTGTCTCATTAAATTCTACAACACCTCTAGAATATCTAATCAAGTTGATCCGAGTAATACTTTCGGAGATACAGCCTTGAGAACGTGTGTGCTCGTGAGCCGTTTTTCGCGTTTTTCTCGAAACTGTGCTCTAGAAGTCGGTTGTCAAGATTTCTCGCGAACTACTTAATCGATCTTCATGAAACATTACAAAGGTCTTTGACATACAATTCTTAAAGACTGAGACGAATGATTTTTTTTCGATTACAACTATTAAAAAAAATATGTCGCAAAATTTTGCCTGAAATTTTAATTTTTCTTGTAAAAATGTCTGTCAAAAATCCAATTTTCAGTTTTTTGCCTTTATCCAAGTTTTAAGTTAAGATTTTAACTGAGCCACGGAAAAAATTGTTGAAAAAAGGCTATTTTTTACCTGAGAGTGAATTTTGGAAGCTGCTTCGTTTTTAGTGTCAAGAAATTTACTTCTTCTTCCTCTTATTTAAGGTTAGCTATTTTTCTTTCCTCCTCTACTTTAACATATTGATATTACACAAAATCTGTCGAAGGATCAGCAAATTAAGTTTTGCATGGTTTTCGGAATTCATCTTAAAAAAAATATACCAATAGCAAAAACTCCATTTTGAAAACCAAAAATTCTTTATACAACACAGATCCAACATGTCTGTATTCTATGTACGTACATATGTATATACAAGTGAATAAAAAAACAACCAATAGTCAACTCGCATATGAAAATAGGCGAAGGATATTCAAATTGCAGAAGGGTTGAAAATTTACATAATCTAAAAAAATCTGCCATGGAGCGCACACATTCTTGCCTAATATCGTTTGTCGTTTGTTGCTCAAATCAAAACCGCTCTCAAGCACATACCGTTATATGCCAATGAAAGCACTGCTGGCATTTCACTTGCTATCAAACACAAAGCGAGCAGGACTGGAACCCTTTTCCTCCACTCTGCATATGACAAAGCACTATGCATATGCTCAAATATCCAAAAAAGGGGTGGATTTACATACAGATATAGGCGCATAAAAAACAGCATGCCGCGGCAGCGGCGCTCACTCCCGAAGGGTAAAAGCCATCAAATCAAAATCAAGCGATAAAAAACTCCAATCAAATGCATAATCGCTTGCATAAGTGTTAGTGGGTGTATGCATGTATGTGCGCACTTATATTTCCATACATTCGTGCCTGGAGTGTGTACAAACATTAGTGAAACTCGGCTTTCGATCCACTGGGATTCGGTTAAATAGTTCAAATTTTTACTGAAAATACAATAATACTAAAATTTGGATTTATTTTTTCGCAAACTTTGCTTCTGATTTGATTAATCTCTTCACTAATTTTGAATGCTAAGTATTCAAAGAAAAGGTTTTAAAAATCGACGTATTTTCTTCTGAACCTGGCTTCAGCTGTCTCGGTTTCAATGTTCGTTTGCGTAAAACTAAATTTTATCGAATAGGAAAGGAAATTTGGAAGCTGCAAAAACAATTGGGCACAACTACTTATGCATTTACTTAGCAATATTTCAGTTATGTTATATATGTATGTGTAACAATTGAAAAATTGCTATTAATTTGGTAGGAGAAGAATGCCAAAGACACAATGTGATTGCAACAAAGCCAGCGTTTGCATGGTTACGGCCAGGTGTAAGGCAAAGTCACTGTGCGCTGGCGATGGCGATGGCAACAGCAACAGTAACTGTATCGACGCCAGCTATTGTCAGCTCGTAAAGGTAAAGGCACCTTGTCAGCGTGGGAACAGCAGGTTTCTCAAACGACAAACTGGGAGGAACCCCTAACAGAGTACCCACACACACGCACACACACATGCGCTTATGCATCCGCAAGTAAAAGTGAATGCATGCCGTCCTATTTATCTTTCTTATTTTGCACTTCTTTTCATGCAGCAATGATTTACTCTTCAAATTATCCTTGCCTTTGTGCATTTCTTCGAATATCCTGTCTCTATGTAGCGCAAACTACAATGCAAATGATCTGCAATAGCAGTTTCAGGTGCATAATGCCGATGCCGCAGTCAGTTTTCGTAAATATTTCTCACATTTATTACGCAAATCGGATGATTGCTACTCCGATGCTCTCAATATAAAAAGTAGCCATTTCGAGAGTTGTCATCCACACACATTTTAAAAATAAAATATTTAATTGCTTCTCTGTACCAAGAGATCCCAGCTGGAGGCGTAAAATATTAAACAAAGAGTCAGGAATTAAAAAAAAAAACTTAAAATTATGATGAAAACCGGTTCTGATTAATTATTACCTAATGAAATACCACACACACACACTTTCAAATGCTACATATGCATGAGTATGCAAATGCATGCAATTAGAATAGTACGAAAAGTGGTTTAGTGCCCCTGCCTAGGCAGCACGCAGCACATGGCAAAAGGCGAAAAGTCTGCACGTATGCAAAATGTTCATGGCAGCTTTTATTGCCTTGGCCGAGAAGTGCACTCAGTGCGCAGAGTATAGAGTTTCGTTCAATTATTGCAGTACTCTGTTTGCATATGTGTGTGTGTGTGTTTGTGAGCGCATGTGTGTACGCGCATGCTATCTCCACTCACCGAAGCGAGATTTTTTGCGTGCCAAGTCACAATAACTTATTTCTTCTGTTTTGAAACTATTTTTAAGCAATAATAATAAGCTGGAGAAAATTAGAAGACTTGCGCATCGGCGCAACGGCGGTTTCTGCACATAAATGGATCATATGATGTTGGCGCTTTCGAGGTTTTTGAACCCACCCGCGTACAAATTCGTGTGAATATCAGCTTATGCACATTTTTATATGCAAAGTGCGCTATTTCTTATATAATAATATTCCCAAATAAAACTAAAAATTTAAAAAATAATAATTTCTTGTTCATTCTTCAATGCATTTATATATTTTGTCAAGCATTTATGTATAATACACGATTTATATGTACCTATATCCGAGAATCTACCATTTTAATGAATCTTTGTTTGTAATCAAATAGTAAAAAACACATTCGCGCACGCGTGTTCGAGTGAAAGTGGCAGCTGCACGAAATCCATTGCATTCAAATAAAATTAATTTAAAAAGGGTGGCATCGAACCACCCTTTCGACCGTGAACATCAACCCTATTTTGCATTTGATTTCATAATTTCACTCGCATCTACATATGTACACGCATACACATGTGTACATACATGTATGTATATATGTATTAACGTGGCGAAAGATTTGCTGCCAAGTTTCTAAAGCATTTCCATAAAACATCATTGCAGCCAATGAAAATTAAAAAAAAAAACGAAAATTACTTTGACAGCATTTAGTGATAAATGTGAAAAATATATATGTGTGTGTATGTGTTTTTTTTTAACCTTTTGTAGGTGCACATATGCTTATGTAATTCACACACACACACGCATGTATAGACTCTTACATACAATTATTTTTTATTCACAAAAAGCCACATCTGAATACACACAGTGTCAGATGATCATTGAATAAAATTGCTACAAAGGCAACAATAAGGCCGAGCAGAAAGGATTCGCCGAAGAAATAAAAAATCGAAAATAGGCAACAAATCGAATAAACATTGTCAGTGCTCACATTGATGCGGCTGACGCGTGCTCCCGCGCCGCTTCCTATCAGAGATGCGATCGTTCCAATATCGTACACGTATTAGGGCGTAATCAAGGAAGAGGGAAAGCACCACTGATAGTCGTGGCGGCAGCCAAACGTTGCGCTCATGCCATGTGTCAACACGAATATCGCTAGGATTTGCAGTGTTGGCAAAGCTGCCTTGTGCTGCGCAGGCGCAACTATAACTACTCGTACTTGGCTGTTATGTAACCCAATACGGCGCACGCGTTATTGTGCCTCTACCACAATTTAAGGGTTACCTTCATTCCCCGAACATTACGCAGGTAATCACACAAAAGCAAAAGCAAAGTGATAAAAGGAGTAAACATTTCAGAAGTGAATACTGTCAGTATCTATACACGCGCCGCACATATGTGTAAATACATACATACATACAGGTAAGTTTAACTGAATGGTTTTTAAATTTCATACTGTGGCCATTTATCATCATTTAGCATTTGTTACTATATACTGTAAGTGTGTACATAAGTGCATATGTGTGTGTGTCAGAAGGCACACAAAAAATCTTTTCGTAGATCCGCTCTCTGTACAGTTGCCTTTGCGATTATCCTTCTAGTCCTGGTTGGCGCGTGCTTCGCTCGCAAAAGGATTGCTCCCTCAGTTAACTAACACATATGCATGTATGTATGTCCGTGTATATAACTCAATACTGGAGCATCTGAATTTTCGCCTATAAACATATGAATCCAGATGTTATTTACTTTCATTTATGAACTTGTTTACACACACATTTGTATTGAATTTCGCAAATAAGCACTCAAACATGTCAGAAACCCTAAAATCATGAAAGGGAAATCACTTCTGCACCTTGACTGAACCCCATATTGAAGGCAGCTACGTGCATATAATTTCTAGCATAAGATAGCATTAACTCGACAGACTATATTCCAATAACGGATCAAGTAGACAATCATTTCAAACTTGAACTTGCGAAATATAGAATATACTAACAGAAATTCGAAATGATTCCTAAGAGATAATTGTGTTGAGCATAACATTTCATCATTTGTAGTTGCAGTAGCGGAATTCTTATATGCAGAACAACTGCACTTTAATTTACATACATACAAGTTATGCGTCAAGTGCTACCCTGGCAGCTCAAGCGGCACCAGCCTTTCCTTCCCAGCTTCTGTATTGGCAACCCACTCGCTGAAGTCTAAAATGTTTCTCTGTAAGCTAATTAGTGCATATTTGCTGTAGTTTGCAACTGTTTTGCATGCAGTACGCCCTCCCACTCAACGCCGCCCCCACCAGCCTGCACTCGTGGGTGTTTGAGTACGCACGATTCCTCGAAGCGTAGAAAGGCATGTAAATTAAATGCAAGCAAATACGCCGGTGGTTAGATGAGCGAACATGCAGTTTTTGTTTACATTCACTCGATGCCCCAATTACGCCTCTGTCTCAGCCCCCTGCTGCGCCTGCTTGCTCCTCTGCGCGCTGCAATTAATTGTATGTTAATATTTTGCATGCTAATTACTGCCAATAACTCGTACATAGTAAATAGCTTAGTTGGTTTGCATGTGTGTGCGGGTGTGCGTGGCTGTTGGCTTACTCTCACTGTTGCTTAACATACTCGTAGATGCGTTTCTCCTTTTCAGCAATTAAAAGTATGAAATTTAACCCTGAATGCAAATGTGCGTTGCGTTTATTGTAAAATGTGTGCAACGAGTTGTAAAATAACAGTGTTGAATGCAACCATTGTTTTGTCAGCATTTTTTCGTGCAAACTCTCTTATGTTACTCACAGCCTTAGGTGAGTTTGATGTGAGCGTTGATTGAGATGCACTCACCTGCATACGCATATGTGAATTTATATATGTACATGTATGTAAGTATGTAAATTCATCAGAAATCATTATATCTTCGTTGAAAAGGTGCGTTGGTAATTAATTTGTTTTCTTCAATAATTAAAAACGGTTGGTATTCACTCCTGTTATTATCTTAGTCGCTCATGTTCTTCGACAACGCAGTAACGTGACTATATACTTATCTCTTTATAAGAGCTCTTTTTGTTTTCAAATCAGATTTCAAATATTAGCTATCTATATTATGAATCCTAATGTTGCGCGTTGTTGCATCTAGTGTGATGTGGCTCTCCATTACGCTCAGATCAGGTCATACATGACTTTCGGAAGTCTGAGAGTTCCAATTCTTCGCCTGCATTCAAATTTTCTTCCAAGCCTAGTTGCTGATCAACACAAAGCTTTTACTAAATACTTGTGCGTAAACGTTAATCGAATTGTATATGTACATATATATAACTGAACTCCTCTACTATGGATCCCCCATCACGAACTTTAATATAGAACTCAGTACATTTTTGCTGAAAACCAACTGCGAGAAGTGTAGTTCAAGACCCTGAAGGACGCAGAGGGCGCAAAAGCGTGTAAAGTAACCTAACCATGACCAAAATAGACACAACAATTAGAAATGTTTGCATAACTGTGAATACGCCCAAATGGGTTTGACCATTGGGTGTAACCCCATTCTGTAACTGTAACGAGTAGTCAAGCATTTGCGCCAACATTGATGATACAGATTGGCTGAGCCAGGTGGATGGGGCTCTGAAACCTCTACGATTTGAGTAGGCGATTTCAAAATGACAGTACGTTGCCGGGCAATTAAGAAAGTATTTTGCTTTTCCCAACTCCGCATTCATATTGTTGTATTTGTTTTTTTTTTTGTGTATTTTCTATTGCGGCTTTGGGCCGTCAGCTTAACTAATTACTCAGCAGAAATAAATAATTGTTACTCGTCGTCTCAGTTAGGTTGCAAATTAATGTCTCCTGTGTATAAACAGTCGCTTCTGTTGCAATGAGCTCAGCTATGCAGTCAAATGCACGTATCCGTATGCAATACCGCTTGCAAGCTTTCCTAGTGTGTGCTGATGTATTTGCGCATATAGAAGTATGCTTGTGTATGTGCATAAGTGCAACTATTCGTCAGATATTGCCTGTCAATTATAATTAGTTTTGGCTCTTGAACACTTACCAAGAAAAACTACAAGCTGTGCAAATGCAGAGCTGCGTGTCACAGACATTTTTCGTTCATTTTTTTGTTTTTCTTTTAAGCTTTCTGCTAAGAACGAAATACATACATATGTATTTTCATATCGCCAGATACAGGCACACACGCATATGCACATAAATAAAATCGTATGCTCATGCATTTTTTATTAGATTAGTGTAGTATATATGTATGTATATACATTAGACATGTCGATGTAAGTGTATGAGTATGAATGTATGCATACATACATATAACGCAATTCACGACGGTGGAAACTCATTAAAAATATCAAATATGATATCTCGCAAATTATAAGCGAATATTAGACACGCTGGTAATCAGCTCCTTTGAATCACACTTTGTAATTTGCATTTCCATTTCTTGGTATTCGACTTGCATAAAGCCTCTGCGGAAAATCGATGGTCCAAAATTTGGAGAACTTGAAGCACGGGTAGTTCTTTAAGAAAAGTGTTTAAAGTTTATGTAAGAGCACAGCCATCTCCTTTTTAGAAGTTCTACCATATATAGTCAAAAACTCAATACACCAACGATTCCTATAGCGTGAAATGAAAAACTGAAATTCCAAAACAAAATCAATGAAAGTCAAAAACGCCCAAAGCTTAATTATAGACTTAATAAATTTATTTTGGATTTATTATACTAGAGTAAAAGCCTGATCTTTATTTATATGAATGACATTAGATGGATGGTGGATCTACATACATCCCTAACAATACGAGAAGTAACGAATTTTTTGCGCATTCATTGCATTAACACTTTTGTTAGTGTTGTCGTTCTCTTATATGTAATATGGAATGAAAATGCATTTTTTGTAGAATCATCTGACCTTGCGAGAAGAAATGCGTACACAAAAATTGCAATCTGCGAAATCAACAGCTAAACCGTGGAAACAAACAACAACTTTATGCACTTATGACAAATAATTATTATTTATTAAGTTATTTATTTCTCTTCTTCCTTGTTCGCCACAGCTTTTCTTACTTATAACACCCATTTCATAACTCACCGCACTTATTTCAGTGACTGCTCGTCAGCCTCTTATACTACTTTTAGCTCCTCATAGATACATACATACACACAAACATACATAACCTACAGACATTTGGTCGCGTGTGCCTTTGTTGTATGCACGTGTATGTGTGTGTATGCCATTCATTTTGTAGTCTCTCGTCTAGCTTTGTGGCGTTGACGGATCGTCACTTTATGTTGGCGGATGTTATGACGGATTAAATTTCCTTTGTAAAAAACGAAATGTACTTAATCCCGTTTGGGATATTGTTAATAATTAAAAAGAAAATTCGCGAACTATGAGTAAACTGTATTCCAGATGAACAAAATCCATATATTGTATTAATCGGTTACTCTCAGCTTGACCACAACCGTAGCTGGAGGACATGTATAAATTTACATATTTACATGGGTTCATTTAAATCTCTTCGTAATTAAGCGCTAATGCAGTTATCATCAGCTTTGACATTTGAAACCTACTTCACTTTTTGAATTTTCATTATATTTAATCTGTTGTTCGATTACAAATTCTACAAGTCCGCTCGAAAATTGATGTAAATCGGTTAGAACTCATGCAACTAACGAAGGAGGTAGAGCACATAGGACCACTTGCGATTTACCACCGTCAAGAAGAACTCACAAGTACTAACGTTTAGCCGTGAGAAGCTTAGATGGCTCCGCCGTTCAATGGTGAAATCGACTGCGGAATCCTGGCAATACAACTTCACACTTCTAAATTTGTCGCGAGAGCTAGGCAGTAGCGAAGCAAGGCATGTAGAGAAGGTGACTATATTCTGCCGCGATAGATCTATTGCTAAGTATGTGAAAACCTGGAAATACAGTTTGTGGTATGAGTTAGTTCGACGACATCCATCTTCCTTAACCACTTGAGCAGTCTCCGGAGGGCAAATTTCTCCAGCTTTAACTGCCAGGATCCAGAGTAGAGCCATATGCGGAGCTGCCACAGTTCTGTCGCAAAAGAATCTGAAGATGAGGTGCTTGAGACTCAAATTTCAAAGCCAAACATCAATTTATTTTAGATAATTATTAATTGAGGCAATTATATATTGTTTATTATTTGCGAGCATGTACAAGTACTTATGCCACCAATACTCTTAAGTGCAGCTCAAACGTACTTATGTATGTTTGTATAAATGGAAGTGTTATTATGCATTACCATACAGAATGTAGGCAAAAGAATATACGTAATATTCGTCATAATCATAATGATAGCCTTTCGGAAGACAAAAGACAGCAGCAGATTGTCGATTGGCAAACACATACACATGCACAGGAACAAGCAAGTACAGATGAAGAGCATCAACGACCAGTAGGCGATGGTAAAGAAGAGCAGAGGTGAGGGGGAAGTCATATCATTCGTACCTGTCCTACCATTGGTTGCAGTTACCGCCCAGGCGAAGCTTCGAGCAGCCACAAAGTAGTCCTAACATGACCCAAACGATCACTGGCGCGATCTCCGCACAGAGCCGAGTGAGTATGCGTCGTTACCGCGCACGTTATGGTGCCGCACGTTTCATGCAAATTAAATGGAACGTACGCGTAGCACAGAAACAAATATTCCCATGGCCGTTCCGATCTGGCTAACCGACGCATTGCCAGAGTTTCTTGCTGTTATTGACCATATTGCTTGGTTTCTTTCTTGGTTCATTCATGCAGTTCTTCTGCTCTCGTGGCTGAATCGTATGTGTACGCAAATGCAGGCACACATACATACATACACATGTATTCGTGTCGGCTGAGTGTCATAAATCCTGTTCGCGATGCTAATATGCACCTTGCTCTTGCACGTACAATAGCTTAAAAGAAATTTATTTCAAAGTACATACGCGCAGATTAGTACTCCACGGAGATACATATGTATGTACATACAAACATTTGCATTTATGTTCATAGGTGCAAGTATGGTTTTGCTGCTTTTGCGCTATAAATTTGCAAACAGACATGCTGCACTCACATTTACATACATACATACAATAACACACAGCAAATAACTGTTGATATGTAAATGCGATCAGAACGCTAAAAATACGCATAATTACGCTCACCCTTTCTAAATAACCGTAAGTAAGCGAATGCCTTATCTAATCGCTGTGGTTTATGTGAAGCAGTTATTCATTTGACGAAGCCTTACGCGTTTCTATCGGATAGTAACGATAAAGTCTGCGAAGCCTCATATTATGTTAAATTTCTTAGTTCATTATATATTGAGCTTAAGATGATTTATTAACTATGCATATTCAGTTAAAAATACTAAATAGAATAAAGGCTAATAAGCTGAGGATAAATTTTGACAAATTAAAAAAATCAAAAGCTTATGGAAGAATTAGTGCGTATAAATTTGAAACCACCAGCTCAAGAGTTTTAAAATTCTATAGCAAATAACACTGTGCTACACCAGAAGCAAGCACCCTGGTACATTGAGTATATGGTACAACAGTGAATGCAAATATTTTCGGCGCACATTATATGTTGCATATAAATATAAGATAATGAATATCAACACATCGTGCGCTCGTTTGGAGGCGGCAACCTTCGTGGCTAACAATGTGTGAGTTCATTTCGCAGAGTTTTGCAGAGTGTGGGAAAGCGTGCACTAAATCAGCCACTTGCAGACCTGACATTCACCAGAGAGCAAAAACAAAACTTGTAAAAACCGTGTACAGCAAATGCCGAGGAAATATTCTGGAGGCTTTTGAAGATTGAAAACCAGCCTGTCTTCACTTGCTCTTCTGCCATACTATATGTGGGTGCCTATGTGTACCTGTATCTATATATGTATGTATTTATATATGTATATGTAATATGATTCCTTGGGGTCATTCGATAAATGCTAATTGCCACAAGCTTTTATTGAAAATGGCATGAAATGTGTTAACAGTTGCGAACCGAAAACAGGTGTCTCACCAATCCATTAGCCTTAAATGAACACGAAAGTGCGCTTATGCACATATACATATGCACAGGACGTGGCAAGAGCAACACACACACACAGCATATGTAGATGTCAGGAGACGTCAAAACCAAATTAGCCATTATTTTTAGCGCGCTACTCAATTTAATTACACGGCGCCGCCTTCAACTTTGAAATGAATTGCGCCTTCTGCTGCACACCGTGGCAGGACCACGTCATGACATGACATAACAAAATCTACAGACCCAGAACCGGTTGGATGTGTTGAAAGCGAAGGCTTTATTGGCGTCCGAAGTTAGCCGGTGCTTAGCCGCATGCGCAACGCGGCGAATTAGAGCCAAAGTGCCGCAGCGCCGCAGCAGCAGCAGCAACACCATCAAAAATGTAAGCCAACATCATAATTTATCGCTGTGGTGTGCGGTCCTTTCAGTCGCCTTGTAGCGGTACACAGAGTAAACATATTTACAATTACTCTGAGGTACAATATTCATAATGGCATTCGGTCCTTCTGCTCGCACACACACTAAGGAAGCTTTGCTAATTTGTTGATGCACCATTAAAGTCTCTCTGAAAAAAGGCTCATAAAAGCCAACACATTCAGATTACTACAGTAGGTAGTTTATGTGTGTATATATTTAAATGTGTTAAATATTTAAGAAAATAAAAAATAAATCAGATGATATAGTGTTCCCGTTCATATAATCAAGTATGAGTCGGCTATTTGTCTCAATTACAATTTCTTTCCATTTTAATTTGAATACCAATTTTTATTGTGGGCAGAAGTCTTCTTAGCGGATAATTTAGCAGAGTTCGTGAACACAACTAGATTTGCCGCAAATTCTAAATATTCCCTTGGCTCTGGAAATGATTGGCTTATTTCTAGAAAACTGTTCGAAAAATATATAATAATAATAAAAAGCGGAAATGCTAATAACAGGTTTTGGCAAACATCACCGCTTGATCGCCGTCAATACTCGTCCATTCGCAAGGTCTGCTCGATTTTATTTAATAGCCATCCGGTGGCTACAAGCGCACTACCTTTGCATATGGACCGGGCGACCATTCAACTCTTTTGCCATTTATTTTGGCGCTATTATTTATGAAGATAATTTGTCGTGTACGCACGTTTCCCTCGAAATACATAAATGCACCCATACATACATCGTACATCTGTTCTCAGCACCGTTGTGGCTTTCGAATCGCAAGACTGATTTGGATTTGGCGAGTATGCCGCCACAAACGTAAGTATAGGAGTTACCCAGAATTATTTCCAATGCTCGGTATTATGCATGGTGTGTATGTGTGTTCATAATTGTGAATATGAAAATTATTTTAGGCCAAGCATTTTTCATGAAGGTAGTTTATTGAAGCTGCAATCGAAATAAACAGCCAAAACGTCTGAAATCCTCACTTGTGTGTATAATATTGGAATATTCATGAGTATGAATCCTCACATATATGTTTGTTTATGCATAATTGAAAGTATATACTCACATCTCCATATGCGCACAGCTTCTATGGAAGCCTAACAAAACTTCAGAAACATAAAAATTCTAATTTTTATTTTTACAGTTATATTGGTTGGACCTGATCCTGCAGACCAATTTCATTTAATACACTCGCGACTAAATATCTAACAATTATTTTATGTTTGTAGATAAGAAATGAAGATAAAACCAAAGGTTAAATTTATTTTTCAGCAATTAAGGAAGGGTTAAAATCGGATGTATTTTATACTCTCGCAAAGTAAAGAGATATACCTACTTGTATGGGATTTTATTTTTTTACTGAAAACTTATATATATTTTATTTAAAAAATAGAATGTGTTGCATTCCTTATTTACAATGACAGGCTAGAAAATACACTGCTATAAGAAAAAGATTTTTCCTGAATTTAAGATTTCTCAAATCTGGACCGACCGACAGAAGTCAGCAGCAAGTTCAAAAATATTTATGTTAAATATACAGAGGCTAAAGACCTCCCTTGACCGAATTTACTCATTTTTTGACACAAATTTCAACTCAAGAACTCACAGATTGACCGATATGTTCGGAAAATCAGTCAAATGCATTGGGGTCCATGTACTTGGTGTCTGGGTACGTAAAAAATTATAGCCCGATTTCGACAATTTTTGGGCAGAAGATGAAATGCCTTAAGAGAATACTAGTGCAAAGATTTAGCCCGGTATATTCATTTGTGTTTCGTCTGCATACCGTAAAGTGAAAGAATCAGATGGAATTTAAATATTCTACGGTGATAACATTCAGGCATTCCATAACATGCCTCCCATCGACAATTTTCATTTTGCTAATCTGACTTCAACAAAACCGTAAAACCTACATCTCACAGTTCTCATAGTTATATTTTATACATATGTATAATTGCTAATAAATATCAATATTTTTCCATAAAAATTTCTTTTTTTGTCTCCCTAAATATCTGAATTATTTATAACACAAAAGTGACTTTTTTCAAGGAACAACCAGGGAAACAATAAAGCATGCACTTGTCGCGCACTTGCGGACAACACTTCAAACATTTGAGGACCTGAAATACGGGAAGAGGGGTCGATATCAGGGCCACAGGACCTATTGAGTTTCATGTCAAGCGCAGGCATCCTGAAACCCTCCCTTGAACTACACAACGGCACTCCATCTGGAATCGCTAGAGACCACAACTGGTCTATGCGTGGCTCACGTGCCTAACACATTAACATAACCTAACCTCTAGCAACTGGCCGTCGATAGGCAATGGCTCTGCTTAGATAGCTAGCCAATTTCTGCTCTACACTTTGCATGTTTTCCTTAGTTTTCATACTTATGCAAATATATCGGCTAAATGAAATCAGTTAAATATGTATATATGTACATATGTGTGTATGTATGTTTATTTACCCACTCTTTTAATGTAAAACTTACTTGGCCAATGTCTTAGGAAGCTTACGTTTTGCGATTGCGGGTATTTGCAGGGGGTCTCAAACACTGTTGATTGCATGCACGTACTGTCATACATATGTATGTATATATGTATGTATGTAAATACATATTCATATCTGCTTAATCTTTTGCATACAGATGGATTCACCAGACCGGACATCACACTAAATAGACTGTTGCTTAATTAAGGTCTCTGACTACTTCAATGTGTATCACCGGCTCATTGTCTATTCTACTGTGCGCTGGTCGAAACCCCCTCTCCGCCATGGTAGGAATGGCATAATAATTATAATTTTCAAACACGCTATCTTTGCCAAAGTGTAGTATTCCATTTTGATATTTTCAATTATTTTTACTTCTTAGCGGCAGCAACACACACATGTATATATTCATATGTATGAACATATGTAATATATAATACATATGTATGAACCTTTGCACAGAAAAATATAGGTGCCCAGCAGGGAAATCTATGAGGAGCACGTTGACCAATTGTCCAAACAAAAGAGGGGGATAAGCAAACTGTGGATCTGTTCAAATCCACCCAAAGTAGACACTGAGGTGCAACCTGTGGTGTGGAAAAACATTTTGATTTTCCAGCTGGGTATGCGTATATGTATGCATGTATGAAAAATCATTTACATAGCGCATTAAGCACATTAAGATTTAATTGCATTGTAAGCGGCTAATATTTGTGCGCCACTAAATTGTTGTAGTGCAAACGAGTTTACCCGTTATGTTGGCAGGCGTTTTTGCACTGCACCATAATTCAATTGATACCTAGGTGAATATATAATTGCGATTTTCGTAAACTAGAATATGTTAAAGAAGAATGAAGTGCGCTCACGCCAATAGCCTTCAACAAGAACAAAAATATCAAGGAAATCAAAATCTCAAAACCGATTCTTCTACTTACATAAAGATCTGTTTTAATTTGTTAATTTAAAGCAGTGTACTCTATACATATACATATATTTTCATAAGCCGAAATTAAAAAAATAAATAAGAGCCAGGGTTAGGTCAGACTTTTAATCGTTGGTCATCTTTGGGAGTTTATTTGATTTTTACAAAATGCAACTTGTCCTCTTACTGGGAATAACTGCAGGTCTACATACACAAAGGAGTATACATATAACGGGTGATTTTTTTGAGGTTAGGATTTTCATGCATTAGTATTTGACAGATCACGTGGGATTTCAGACATGGTGTCAAAGAGAAAGATGCTCAGTATGCTTTGACATTTCATCATGAATAGACTTACTAACGAGCAACGCTTGCAAATCATTGAATTTTATTACCAAAATCAGTGTTCGGTTCGAAATGTGTTTTATCGACAAATTTTGTTCAGCGATGAGGCTCATTTCTGGTTGAATGGCTACGTAAATAAGCAAAATTGCCGCATTTGGGGTGAAGAGCAACCAGAAGCCGTTCCAGAACTGCCCATGCATCCCGAAAAATGCACTGTTTGGTGTGGTTTGTACGCTGGTGGAATCATTGGACCGTATTTTTTCAAAGATGCTGTTGGACGCAACGTTACGGTGAATGGCGATCGCTATCGTTCGATGCTAACAAACTTTTTGTTGCCAAAAATGGAAGAACTGAACTTGGTTGACATGTGGTTTCAACAAGATGGCGCTACATGCCACACAGCTCGCGATTCTATGGCCATTTTGAGGGAAAACTTCGGACAACAATTCATCTCAAGAAATGGACCCGTAAGTTGGCCACCAAGATCATGCGATTTAACGCCTTTAGACTATTTTTTGTGGGGCTACGTCAAGTCTAAAGTCTACAGAAATAAGCCAGCAACTATTCCAGCTTTGGAAGACAACATTTCCGAAGAAATTCGGGCTATTCCGGCCGAAATGCTCGAAAAAGTTGCCCAAAATTGGACTTTCCGAATGGACCACCTAAGACGCAGCCGCGGTCAACATTTAAATGAAATTATCTTCAAAAAGTAAATGTCATGAACCAATCTAACGTTTCAAATAAAGAACCGATGAGATTTTGCAAATTTTATGCGTTTTTTTTTTTAAAAAAGTTATCAAGCTCTTAAAAAATCACCCTTTATAAATATTTATATCGCGATATTGACGTATGGTTTATGCTAAAATATATCATCAGTGAATATTTTCACCAATCATGGCTTATCATAGTGTTCATTTGGTTTCGTCACTGGGAAATATTGTTCTTAGAGACCAACTCTTTTGCGTATGTATGTATAAAGTACTAAGTAGATCCAACCTATTTGGCAAAAGTAAGCTCTTATCTAAATAGGAAGCATACTGCTTTTAATTGAATCCTCGCTCGGACAGAAGAGCATGCCAAATAAAGAGGTGACTCTCTAATATAATATTTTCAATAAAAGCTTTCAAACAACATTTAAAACAGCCAAAGTCCAACATTAGCGAAACAAAATATTGCATATAAGCATATATGTATATTTGTATATATAACACTACATACATGTGGCTTTAGGCAAACATGCATATGTACATACATATGTATATAAAAATGAAGATAAATATAGGTAGCAAATTGTGAACTGACCGTTAATGTTTTGCATGCCGCGCAGGGAAGGGTTATTTTGACTGGAAATCGCTGACGGCTGTTTCGTCGTTGCCGCCTCAACTGCTACCACTTCTGGACTTTCAGCTACCGCTGATCCGCTGACTCTGTCTCTGGCTTTGACTTCCGCTGCAACAGAGGCTGTTGTGATCGCGTTTGCTGTCGCTCCAGGCCCTTTCGGTAGAGAGTATGTTATTTCATTCAACGTCGCTGCCAATAGAGATACGCGCGTTGGACTCTTTTTCATTGATGAATCATTCGTATTACCTTCACGTTTCAACGCAGACGTAGCGGTAACTCCGATTGGCGCTTGATTGAATTGGTTCGACAGATCAGCTGGCATACCTGTTGACAGTAGAGAAAAGCGAGATTGCTTCTGGGGCACATTACTGCTGCATATTTCTTGAGCTTGATTATCGCAGTGGTTGGGTTCAAAATGCCTGGTCGCATTTAAATACTGAAAACTACTCCAATTAAAAGCATCCTCTGACGAGATATTTGGGGGTGCAAACGCTGTTTGTGACGGAGCTTTTAACCCGAAGATATTGTTTAAATACTGAAGAGGTGTTGGGCCACTGCCACTTGGTGCCATGGAATTGTATTGAGCGTTTATTTGTTGTTGTGTCTCTTTTTGATAGTATGGGTCAACGTTTTCGTGATATGAAAATGGCTCAATGGCAGACCCTGTTCCCGACCCAACCGCCGGTAAGGATATTTTCTCATCGTCCAATAAATCATGTGTCGGTGATTCAAGGAAATACTTGCGGTTGTGCTTGTCATCAGCATTTATTCTATTCATCACGCAAATGTTATTGTAATCCAGTAGCATGCCGTATGCCGCTTGAGCAACAACAATACCCGATTGATAATTTGCTAGCAACAATGGCATACCGAAACTTAACTCAACGATTATTTGACATAAGTAACTCCGGCTCTACCACAACCACTCCTAGTCCACTTGCATCGTAAGTCTGGAAAAGTTTAAAAGTGAGATGGGTGGTTATAACTTAGATATTATAGATATATACATCGTATTTCAAATGTTTTTTCGAACGCTAACATAAATTTAGCACAAAAAAATTCCTCCACGATTAGATATGTTCCTTGACTTCTCCCTGCATTTATTCAAAAGATATTTTAAGAGAACGTCAGTACTGAATCTATCTGGAGAGAATAAGTTTGTTTCGTCTATGCGAGAACTATCAACTATATCTTCGACTATGAAGGATAAATATTGTGCTCATATTCCACTAAAGAATTAATACCGAAGAATACAAGTTGAACAATGAACCTTTCACTATTCTATCTGCCTAAATTTTCAATCGATCGGAAAAACGTAAGCTTGTAAAAGTATTTGTTCAAGATCCTACTGAGTCTTCACATGAGGACAGTTTAACCTGCTATCTGTGAACAGAACATGTTTAAACCGCAAATTTTACGGATTTTGCAAAAGCTGTTATTTTCCTTCCACCACGCTTTAAAGCGTGACTGTATATGTTGTATATTAAAAGGTAAATGATCTACATAAGACCTAATCTGATGTGTACATAATTAGTAATGATATTTGAATACCTTTAAATCTTGTTTATGTTTACACACATACATACAAATATGTACTTATGTATCGTTGTTAAACTAATTTTGAGAATGTATACTTCATCTATATTCCTTTGCGGACATAATGCCATGACACCTCTAAATTTTTAAATCGTATTTCCAGCTTAGTGGCTCTAGGAGATGACAAGACCATAAAGACTGATTGAAGCTAATGCCAAACATGCCCACTCATTGCCGCACCGACAGAATAGGCAGCTAATTTTTTAGTTACCAGCAAATATTGTACTTAGGTAGTTCGTCGCCCGGACAAATACTGACAAGAAATCATTAAGCGCACATGTACTTCCCTATAAACATTGAAGTATATACATTATATGTACATATATTTACGCATGTATCTGTGCACCTATTTCTCAGCGAACGATTTGTCATTTTAATTAGTTCGGGATTTAAGAAGGCATTGAACGTGTCCCAAAGTAAGGAAACACACTTTAAGATAACCTCAACACCTGAAACATAACTCTAAATAACGACACACCAACAAAATTATAATGATAAAACTGTAAAAAGCAGAGAAGAAGTAAACAAACACACTCACTCACACACATGTCTGAGTACAGAACATTCAGCACTGGCAAAGGCATCGCACCGAGCATTCTTAACGGTCGGAAAATATAGAGTCATCGTAATTATGATTGTGTACATTGAAGTTTATCGCATTTTACTGATGAACCAATAAAGAATGTTGCACAGTAGTCAAGTCAAATTAACGTTTACTTTTGACTTATTTCGGTGTCGTCAATTACTAGATACAAATTTCTTCTTTAACACTTTTCAACGCATTGATGAACTATAAACACACATGCTGTGTGCGCGTGTTTAGAAGTACAGTTTTAGGGGTAAGGAGGATCATTTTTATTTCATACCTTTTAAGCGCTCCTCAGAATTTTTTGGAAACAGCGAGAATTTCTTGCTCTAGAACTACCTTTTTGTATGGCTTTGAACAAAAGGCAGATAGATCATATATGGTATGATTATCGAATGATGGCACTTCTAGATCTATTAGACTGAGCGTGTAGTTGGAATTAATCTTAGAATTTGTAGCGCTAGCAAAAGTGTTGATTTGAAAGTCTGCCTTAATTACCTTAAAGGCATCATATAATATTTACACATATTATATATCCATGTGTTTGATTCATATTCACATTTGTTAACAATTTGCTTACCAATATCGGTGAGCTGAGGTAATTGGGAATCATTTACTCGAACCACTTGAAACTGTACCATTGTATGTAAATATTGATAGCTGATACAGTGCTCATATACAGACATACATATGTGTAGGTATGTATGTAAATAAAAATGATTTAAGCAGAAAGCAAACACAGTCCACTAAAAAGTGAGGCAACAGTGACGAACGACCATAACAATAATATTCATTTAGGCATACGTGATCATATTACTTTTTTTTTTTAATTACAACAACGTAAGTAAGCAAATAACATGATAATACCCTGGTAAAGGAATGAATATAAATACAAAATATTTGCTGCATTCTCCTACATTGATAGCTATTTACATACAAATATACACACGCACACATACTCATACATATCACCTATTCAGAAACAGAAAGCTCATAATAAGAATATTTCAAAGCGATAAGAGGGGCAAAGATATGAACTTCAATGGAAGTCATATAAATATCGAACGGAACTGATTACATTGCCTTTTTATTTATTGAAGTTTAAACAATGGATTTACTGTGGAAAAAGTGTACTGAATATTCAAGCGCTGGCGACAGGTACTCCTTACACCTGCCGAGTATGTGCGACCCAGCCTATTCTTAGCTGTCGCAACTTAGCCCTGTGAAGGGGTAAAGTAACTGGGTCTTGTTATTCAGTGTAAATGAGTTTTTTTTAATCCTGACTTATGTCATATTAGAATATAGTCATTCCATTCTCAAGTTCAAGCAAAACAAATATTATACAATGGTACACTAATGCTCTATTCCGGTTAATTTTATAAGTTTTATTGAATATCAGAATCGATAATTTCAACAAATATATACAAATGTATATACATACATACATACACTTACTAAGCGAGTATGAAGGAAACAATTTCCAAGTATCATGCAAATTGATAACGAAATCTGTAAATAAAGAATTAAAACTGTATTCCACCTTTGCTTATACATATATGTATGTATGTATGTACATATGTACATATGTACATGTGTGTATATGGGTTCTCGTATGAGTATTGCGAAAATATACCAACATACATATGTACATAGGCATGACGAATTACGCTGACGAATACTATGTAAATTTATTCATAAAATTCTGAAGTCTTATCTATCAAATACCCATTCTTATCGAAGAGTTTCTTTGCTGAAGGAACCTGTTGTTTTCAAACAGGTAAATACCGCAGTACTTATACTTAAATACATGCAATCATATTCGTTTATTCAACATACATTCACGCGCTAATTGATTGCGAGCCATAATGGCAATGAATTATCATTTGAGAATAAAAAGATGTTCTTTGTAAGCTCAGTAGTAGAAAAGTATATTTATTTGTGAGTACTTTCGACTTTGCTGTGATACACACATTGGCGCTTATTTGCATACTAGTTCAGATTTGGAAAACGAAAAATAACATAACAAGTAGTGCCTATGATCGGCTTTCGCCAAAGTCATTCAGGAAACGATCCGCCGACGTCTTGTTGGTAACGATTTAAAGCAGAATACTTAAAAAATAATGCTTATTTGTATTTCAAAAGTTTTCTACTTGTAAATTGCGTGAATTCAATAAAGTTGGCAAACATAAAGGCAAACATATTTTTGAGATCAGTGAAGGATGTGCAGACAGAAGCTTTTTTTTTGTTAGCATTTCTCTCATTTATGGCAAGCACTTAGCATGTGTGCCTAACTTTTAGCCTTATTTGTCGTTTTAGGCTGCATTTACTTACAACAAAGAACATTTTTATATATCAAAATATATAAAATCGATATGTCGTTATAATGTCAAAACTGCATTATTTGTTCCTAGCTTTCGAATTCCGCATATGTACACCTTGAGATTATGATGAACTTGCCTAGACATACAATCTGTGTGAGTGCAAGTGTCGAAGGCCTTAATGACACTGTTACAGGTTCAAAGTCTGTAAACGAAGCTTTGCTTCGGGCTGCAACGCACTTTGATATTCATACAAAAAACTCAAAGATAAATACTTATAAAAATAATATAACTAAAGAGCAAACACTTGAGAGCAAATAAGAACCAAATAAACAATTAAAGTGATAAGGGCGCAAGACATGCCGGGGCTGTACCCGTGAAACGGTGAAATGCTCCTCGGTGTGGTGATTGTACACATAAAACGTGCGCTGATGGCATTACAGGTAATGCATATTGATATATCGCTCATTTACTTCAACAGTGTCATAACTCAAAAAACTGATTTTTTGAGTTAAATACAAAAAAATGTGCTCAATATTATGGTTAATATTGTATAAAAAATTCTCTGTGATTAGTAGAAAATTGAGCGCGTGAGACGAAAAAGTGCCGTTATTCCACTTGTTGTGACGCGTCAAATTTTTGCTACAGCATCGACACATTTCAATTTAACATGAGTCGTCGTCGTGTAAAGATTATTAGTTTTTCTGAAAAAACGATATATTTTGTGTTACAGCGAATTATGTGAAAAGGTAGTTATATTTTTCATGTTGCTAATTTTCATGTAAATAGTATTATTTTGCGTTGTGACTATACTGTTGAAAAATTTTAGTTCCTCATAATTTGCGCAACACAATATGTGACGTTGTTGTTGAAAATAAATTAATTGCGTAACTAGGTATTTTGTTTTGTGACGTTTTTTTCGTGAAAAAATGGGCTGTGTAGAAATGGCGATTTTGTGTTAATATAAAATATGTCATTATTTACGAAAATAGTATCGGCTATAATATAAAACACCTTCTCATAACGTAAAATGATACGCTATTGCTGATAATAAAATTACGAATTTCGACTTTTTCTAGCTTACTTAGAAATGTCGTTATCCAAAAATAATTGCGGATCTTCTACATCATTGTTCTCAGAAGATAGTGACAATTCCATAGTTGATGTGACATACTTCCCAGTTTCTGCTAACGATTCCAGTGATAGTGTTTACGGCAATGATGAAGATAACCCACCACATCCGACCGCGGTAAACAGCCTAATTTATGATAACTGCTTCGAGGAAGATTCTCCAGATCTAGAATTATGTACGACAGTACCTGAACAAAACTCCTTTCAAATATATTTAGCGAAGAGCAGAGAAAAGAGATATTTTCCTCATATTGGGCTCTTGGTGACATTGAGAAGCAGAGGCAATTTATTTCCAATTGTATGAAACTTGTTGACACCACTGACTCATTCATTACTACAATTCGATCAGCAAAGAAAACAGGCCACCCATTCTTAGTGCAAGAAATGTCTTATGGAGATTTCTTTGACCTCAAATTACTCTCTAATTACATGGGTCCATTGAATATGGTAGAAATTAAACTCTCTCAAGTGAAAATCCTGAAGGTTCAACGAGAGTCACCCAACTCTATGCTTTTCAAAACATCATACGCTGAGGAGAAGTTGAGGGAAGCCACTATAATCAAATCCAAGAAGAAACATTGCACACCGATTGATTTACAAAAAGTCTACCATTCCAAAATCGGAATTCCTAATAATAAAAGACAAGATATCAACGAATTAATTAAAAAGAACTTGATTCCACGCTTTCATCAAGAATTTTATAACAATTTGTGATTCAATCATATATGTATTTCCACTATTTACTAATTATTTCTACTATTTTTAAAAACTGAAAATGAACTTCATATAAAAATATGTTTTGATGCTATGAATTTTTGTATTTTATTTTTTTTTTACGTTAAAAACCCCCGAAAATAAAATGTCTAAATGTATAAATTTCGCCCATTATTCATGTCATTTTAAAAAACTTTATAAACCATTTTTATTTATTATGAATATGGGGGTTTGTATTTTATTTCTCTACAATAATGACACATTTAGTTTATAACCGAGAAATTTCTATGTTTTTTCAGAAACAATGACATAATTCAAAGCAGAAAAGTTTTTGTTCAAGAAAAAATTGAGAAATCATTAATTTCGGACGAATTTCTTCTATAATGTATACTACACATGACATATCACTAGTTTGCATAGAAAATCTGCGATCTTAGCTTTTATTTAGCCCACAAAAGAAAGCTGAAAACTAAAAATTGCTCTCCTGAAAAAATGCGTTTTTTGAGTTATGACACTATTGAAGTAAATGAGCGATATGTGCAGTTGTATGTATGTATGTATATGCATTTTACATGTGCATGAGTACATACATACATACATACATAAGTGCAAGTGAGTAATTATTTATTATGCATCCCGTCTATGTATTGATGATTTATTGGTATGTACATGTATAGGCAGGTTGCCAATCCATATGTACATATTTATATTCAAATATACACACACACACGCACACACGTGCAGCGCATGCACGCAAGTGTTTTGTTAATAAATGATAATAAAATACTTTTATCGAAGTGAAGGAAATAAGCGGCATATTGAAATTGATATCGAACATACGTTTGTTTATCCGAGAAATACATTTGTCTATATCTCGATCGTGTCAAATATAAACAACACAGGTTGAATGCTTATCTTTTATTTAAACTACATTTTTTAAGTGCATTTCTTGCCAGTTAAACAATAATTTACATAAACATGTGTTTGTGTATGTGACATATACATATGCATGCATGTAAGTACGTTTGTGCATTACCTCGCAAATCAGAACGAAACCATATCGTTCAATAACTCATATCGCCTATACATGCATATGTACATACACACTTGCATATCTCAGAGCGTCTAAAGTTCCTGCTAGGACAGTGTGACTGGTGAGGCTATTAGTAGTGAACTTATTAAAAATAGTCTGCATTCCAACAATTACCAAAGTTTGCGTCATCTATACCTGAGGCAGCCACCTACACCCACAAACTATAACTTAAAAGAGCAACCAAGTAACTTACGAGTATAATAAAGAGTCGGTTGCTAATATATAGCTAAGTATATGTATATGTAACTCTAGCAATGTACCTAAGTAGGAGAGATTTAAACGAGTTGCACGTCTTGATGTTATATAATAAATTAGGCACACACCTTTTTATTTTTTATTTTTGCATTAATCAGGAAACTCAAGACCATTAAAACCAGTCTAGTTTATATTCAATATTATTTAATTGATATCGACATTTACGAAGGCATAATTTTAACGCAGTTCTCCCGAGCACCAGCTTCGCAATTCGTCAAACGCGCCTCCCGAAATTCGGATCACTTATTCAAACACTCTTTGCCGGAGCTTCTGAGAAATGCCGTCGTGGATTGTTGATCGCTAGCCGATGGTTTTCAACAATGTAACGCGCGGTACACAATGCGAAAAAATCACAATAATTAATAACGATTGCCAACCAAAAAGCACAATGCAAGATATCCGAGTGACATTATAATCTCTCCAGTTTTTGCTAACTTTTGAACACGGTAGTGCCGCTACATATACCATATCAACAAAGTTGTTTGCACAAACGCGATCTTCCCGTGCACCGATCAAACAAACGCACCGGCAGACAATCGGACAATGAAGTGAACACTCCGACCGCCTTCCAATTGCGTTCGAATCGAAGCTTCACTGCACATCACTGCTGGAAAATGTCCAATTGTGTCGAGGATACGATCGAGTACTCGCCGCTTTGTTGGCTTGCCGATCTTCTCTACTATCATTAGGAAAATACCAACTCAAACAATGGCAAATATATGCATTCATACATATAGCATTCGAAAATACAAGTATATACGTATTAAGTCCATTGCCTAATACCACCGCATAATGAAAGAAAAGCTCAGGCTTCAAAATATTGTCTCTAAACAGAAGGCGGCTAAAAGATCTGGGAGAATTATCGACTGCTGCTACAACACAAGTGTATATGTGAACATATTTATAAACAGAATATAAATAAGCATATATGCAATAGGTTCCACAACGCCAATAATTCGCGAGATAGCACCTACCGACTCAGAGATGTTTACAGTACGCTCTGAGAAATCTTTGGGTACTCACAGCAACGCCAACTCTTTACTGTTCGCTTAACTCTTTAGTATTTTTGCATTCGCCAGCCAATTGTGCTTTCGTTAAGCCGTTATTTGTGTTTAGCGTACGAGTAGACTTAACTTCTTCAAGTTTTTTCTGCTCAAAATGTTGTTATTGGAAAGGCTATTCTGCCCTACGAAAATTTTGTATCGCTACGCCCCAGTTTTTAATCCACTTAATCTTCTTTTGTTAATGTGTTAGCACTCCAGTGGGTGGAGACTGTAGACGTTCTCAGCTACTGAGATGACTTCTCGGAAAAAAGTCGATCAAGCACAAATCACGTCTTCTTGTCATCATCCAATTGGGGTTTGAGTGGCTGAGTTGGTCTCACGCTCTTTTATGGCTGTTTGCCTGCATTTGCTCGTTTTCCTCATTTCTCTGTTGAGCTAAAATTAGTAAAAGAGTAAATTAGTGCGATCACCAATAGAGGCTTAAAATTTAGCACACACTTCTGTTTATAAATGCAATACATGTTTCGTACTATGCGATGAATAAATTAGAGTATATGTATGTAAATCTGAAACAAAATATAATAATTGATGCAGGAGATTTTTCGTTTATGTGTGTTTCGAACTAATATAATTCTTTGCGCCGAATGGTATGCTTTCATTTGAAGATAATGTTGGTGTGTTGATTATGAAAGTAATTGTAGTTGTGTTCGCCTACCAATATATATAGATACATATGTATGTCTGTATGTACATACAGGAATCTCATTAACTAAGCAAAACATAAAAAGAAGTTTGGTGGCACACCTTTATCACAAAATATGGACATTTGTATACATATACTTATACAATAAATATAATTTAATACTCCGGAATGCACATGGACAAAATCCTCAAAAGGCCAAAGGCAATCGGGGTAAGAAGGCGATGTTTCGGTTGCTGTAAACGGTAAAGTATCAGTGCACGTAAGAAGGCATATTATGTACATATTATACATATTTTCGTACACATACATATGTTATGTATAATTGTTTTCTTTTCTTAATATATAAAAATACATATAAGCAATACTGACTGCGAGCACAACAATGGATAAAGCCCTGTCAACATGCGCATTCTACCTTGGCCAAAATACTTCCAACCCATGCTCGTTCCGCATTCCCCTCTGCAGGCATCTGCATACACGAGCTTCCAAACTGTCTGCTTGAGAAATGCGATGTCTACTCTCTGTCTCTATCCCATTCGGAATAACACATTTCGGTGGCCTCAATGTGACTTTATTTGAATGCATCGATTATTTAAATTCTTTGTAGGCTGGAGGAATGCAAGAAAATGCCATTCATAGCCGCAGCTTTCGGTGAACGCAGGGAGATCGCAGGCGCCGCCAAAACCCATTGGCGATGAATTGGCAAATGATTCAGCAATTCAAGGCTTTATGCGTTTTGCATTGATGTTACGTGCATGTGCACCTTCTCACACACACATACGAATATTGATGCACAAAGTGACCAGGTTTTGCCCCTTTTTGTAGCTTTTCTTCAAAGCCTGAATATTTTGCTTGTAAAATTAATGATTTTATTTAAAAAAACTCTAATCAAATTATTCTACTGGTACGATCAAAATTCATTAGAGTGCCGTCGAGACTTTTGGATTCGTGGGCAGCCACTAAATTGTGAAAAGCCTCTGTTTTTATTCAAATTTGATTGTGTTTGTTTTCGAATTCGCATTGGTTTTTGAGAACTAATTTCAAAACGCATTTATGTGTTTGTGGAAATATTCGTAAGAAGCATGGTATTGGGTAGTCGAAAAAGTCTTTTCGTATTTCCAATATTATTATCATGGATGCACATAGCTGCTCGTGAAACTGTTTCTTATTAAATGGTTACACACAATTTGCTAAAAAGTCAACCCGAAGAAGTTGCAAAGGCCTTATTTAGAGTCCGCACGCATATACGAGAATGTATGTATGTACATACATATGTACACGTGTATGTGGGCAAGTTAGCTTGCAATGTGCGTAGTGTACGGGTATGTTGATTAGCTTTAAGTTATGGTGATACAAGTAGAAATAATTACAATTATTGTGATTGCACCGATAATGATGCTTACGACAGTTAGACCTCGATGAGTTTACATGCATATGCTGGTTTTTAAGCATATCTATACATACATATATGTACATATGTATGCATATATGAATACTACGTGCGTACAAAGTCTAAACAATTTATCTTTGCAATGGATCTAATTACAAAGACAACATTACCAAATGCTCTCACCGCTTCACAAAGTTTCATAACGCAGGCAATGAATAAGGAGTTATGTGCGAGTATATTCTCGATAATGATTAATCAATTTGCACATAGTATGTGTTCATGTTTTACAAGTGTTTTTTAGGCGGCCTCGCACTCGTGACCTCTATACAAAGTAGTGTTTGGAAGCGGCAAAGCTTTCTTATAGTTCTCATCGGTGTTATCGAGATCAGAAGGCTTTTTAGATTAATCCTTCATATCCGTCTGATGTCACTTTATACTACGCAAAATAACTGACGGTGCTTACAATATATGTACATATTTTCAGATTGGTATGATACTATCTAATCATTATTCAAAAGATAATTATTAATTCCGAATTCTTTCAGTCAGCTGTTTAAGATCCACACTTGCTTAATTATTTTCCAACCGGAGGATTCCAGGGCACATGTACCTTGAACGAAGCAAAGAAATATATTATACAGTTATCAAATGTAGTAAATACAGATTTATGAAGATCCTGTCCATTTATACCAGCCTCATCATTTGGTTGGGGACGAATTCTCGTTTTTCCAGTTTTCTTATTCATTATTTCACAAGCCTCTATTAAAATCATACCACCATAGGTGTAGTCGTTTAATTCCGTTATCCACACCAAACAACTTCTCAGATCCTTTGTAAGAGTATACATATATGTATGTATCTTGTACTTATAAGCTAATTTCTTTATAAACTTTAAATCTTCAGTATATTTCTAATATGGCAAAAGTTTTAGTTTGTGTTGAAGCTTCAATAGCACAACCTTGCAACGAGAAACTCAGTGCAGTAATGAAATACGTAGTGTACTTCCCTCCTCCAGTCAAATAGGAAACAACCCTTTGCTGTCATTATTTTAATCTCTTTCAACCCTTTTTACATCACAACAACATTCAATCTCTCTTTAGAACATTTTCAATGGCGAATTTTTACATTATTCCAGAAATCAGTACTTCCATCAGCAACATTTCTCGTTAGATGTAGCTGCTGTTGTTGCCTAAAATAATCTAATACTTCAAAAATAGTTCTATACTTTATTTAAAATTTTACATAAGTGACACATCTAGTGTGACAGCCTCAAAAACGTCGAAAGTACTAGTTATATCGATTGTTTTGGAATTTGCAGGGTTTATTTATATATGTTTAAAGAATACACAATTAAATTTTTTTTTTAATTTAAAAAAATTAAAGTTTTTGAGTTATACGAGATCTTCCTCCACTCTTTCAGTGATTTCGAAATTCTCCGCAGGCGAAACCTAAATGTAAAAAAAATCTCGTTAAACTAGACGATATATTTCGTACTTCTGACCTACGATGAAAAAACCATTAAAACGTTGAGCAACACTCATCTTTTTACGCCAAGAAACAGTCGTAATAATTATTAAAGAGAAACACTGAAAGCAAAGCTTTCATTGTGGCATAAAATTTGTTTTCTGCGTTTCGTTGTTTCAATATGAACTGTCACTCAAAGTGAGGAAAGTTGAATGTGAATGTGCCTTAACTGTTAAGCTAATTGAAGTGAGCGGCTACCCTTCAAATGGCAGAAACTCAAAAACTATTTCACATATCGCTCTGAAATTTCAGTATATTATTTTATTATTATTTAGGTATAAATTATGGAAATATGAAAAAAAATAATAATTGTCTCTTGCAGAGCTAGCAATTGGCGATGGGAGAATCGACGTTTTTCAGGGTATACTTGATAATGCAAAGCTTTACGTCCGTAATGATCAATTATTCAACAAAACTTGATCAATGCATATGCGCAAAGCCGTATAACTACATACATACATATGTATGTATGTGTTTATGTAAAGTGCAATGTAAATTTCATAGCGCGCATCAACACGGAAACATTCTTCTGCTGAATTAAAAAGCAAAAACGCGAATCAATAAGGAGCTTGCACTGCAACAGGATGACGCCAAATGCCTAAGCATTTTCTGCGCTTGTTGCACAAACTCCTCGCCTCTTACTCCACACAATGTCGCCAATGTGCCAAGGCACTAATTTGTAAGTGTGTGCGCATTCAGATGCATTTATATAATATTAAATTTTGCGCTGCCCGAGTGCCGTTGCAGCGGTAAGTTTGTCACGGCGTCTCAACTGTGATCTCGTGTAAATGGCGGTAATTTATGAGACGCCTTATTAACATCACTCCACTCAGTAGGCAACTAACCTGCAGCTTGCCAAGATGCGATTGTGGACTTCTTGGAAATCATTCCGAAGCAATGCATGTTCGCTGCTTTTATAAGCGAGCAAATATGCTCGCATCATCTTGTTAGCAGTTTTTGCATGACACACACATGCAGACACGCTTACTAATGCCAACAAAAGCGTCTATGCGCATTTCATCAATGTACATATGTATGTTTGTGTTTGTGTACGTGTATTAATGTGCGATTAAATGCATTGAACATCTTATGCGATGTTCGAAGACTCAAAGTCTTGAAGACGATTCTCATGTTTAATTTGTAAATTATTGCTAATTTTTTCACAGTGTGTCTACTCGGTCAACCAATGGAAGAATTCTCACGCACAGCCACATAGTTCGTGAGCATTTAACTATGATCTTCAAGGAATTTAAGTCGCTTCCTGCATTGGCACTAGCAATCAACTGATCGATTGTTTCGTTTATATTTCTATAGTACATACACATGCGCATGCGTGGAGTATGTTGCAAATTTATTGGCAAGAGTCTATAGTAGTGCTTTATAGATTCGCGTTCAGCTATCTGTACAGTAGATCCTGTGCTCCAATTTCTTTCCTAACGAGTTCGCACAACAGGAAAGCTCGTTAACCGACTGCTCATATTATATACATAGTACCTGGATCGATATGATTTGTTAAGTAACGAATGCTTCCATTATTTGTTGCTCCAAATAGTTTTGCTGGCAGCTACCAGGTCGGTCCAAAGTACGCTCTATTACACCGTCAGACTGTGTTCGAAAATAGTTTTTACGAAACATCCACAAAATGCCCACTTTTCAATAACTTCTAAAATCGTAAAATATCGTACAAAGTAAATGTGTAACATATGAGTAACTTCTATGTACTTATGTATGTATGTATGTATTTATATTCTCTTGTGATTTAACTTTGATTTGAGAGTATGCAAATGCCAGACAAACGATCATTCAATGCAAATTAATTGAAAATTTCATGATCATGCAGCACACATATGCACATATTCATGCATACATGCACATACATGGAAACATATTGTAGCTTGGCGAGTGCAACTTGTTGACTTTAGCGTGACGTGCGACAAAGCGAACAATCACCTGAAATTTGCATAAGAATTCGCAACGGCATTCTTTGTACAATTCGAAATGAGCAGTGGCATTCAGCAGTGAGGCGAACAAGTGCCGTATGTGCATAGGCACACATACATACATATTCATTGCAAGCGCACAGCACATACGCATACAGTGAGCCATTTATGCATGCAATGCAATTATCGATGGCAGTTTTTAAAAAATTCCGAATTATAACTCAAATGCATTCAATTTGAATTGCATTTTAACTCGGTGTGGGGAGTGACGACGGCGGCAACTGCAAGCCTTCGTTACTATTTTCAAGTACGCTCCAACACATGCATATACATGTACATATGTATAGCAGCAATGACCATAATTGCTCATCCCCAAACAAAATAGTTGATCATGATGCTCAATTCATAACGTCATTGATACACCACAAATGCCAACAACTAATTGCACAACAAAAACCCCTGCTGGAACTATGACGGAGCTCAAAGTGAAAGCTACTCGAATGGCCCGCTAAATACTGGATCTGTCTGTCCTCCCATGTCTCCGGATGATGCATAACCTGCGTAAAATTATAGATACTCTGAACTTATGATCTTTCAGATCCAAGATATATTGAATTTGATTTTCAAATCCATATTCAAGCCTTTGAGCCTTATCTCACCAAAATCTCTCCTATGATTATGTGGATTTTACGGTGAATCCGTTAGATAGAAGATAAGTGAGACTTCTTGGCTAAACTAACCGCAAATTAAAACCTTATATTTTCGAACAATTTAATTTGTTTCTAAAAATGATATGAATCGGCAGATAAAAACTGCTACATGAGACTTGAATATATGCGGATCTTTTGTTTGAGGCACCGTTTAGCAATACTACATGCAATTAGTAAAGTATGGCCATTTCCTCGACACTTTGAAATTATTTTTAAAAATAAATGAGGCTTAATTGATATGAGCAGATATCAAGCAATGCATGTCATACATCTTGGTCGATAAGAATCCTCCAGCTCTTCTCCCCAACGTTTTCTTTCACTAACCGGTTATTAAATGGCACATTCACCCTATGATTGGAGATTTCCATGTTTAACTTTCTAATAATACTGTTATAAGTAATAGAATTTTTAGAACTCTGGACTGAGTTCTAAAACGTTTGTGGCATACACAACATCTCAAAGGGTTGAAGAACTGCCATCAATGCTTGTTTCAATTACAGAAAAGGGGTGAAATAAAGCACAGTAGTAACCCCTGCTTGTCATCAACTCCAGAACTCTCTATGTACATTCCACCACCCGAACAACTTCCTGACTGCAGATGCTGCGCATATTCAAATTTAAAATTGGAAAATGGCTGGAAAGCACGAAAACACCTACAAATACATACATATATACAATATTTGTCAGGCATTTCATTTGAATAGTTCTATAAATAGCAGAGAATTCGTTCGCTGTCGCACTCAATCCCGGAACGTCGGTGCAATTGGTAGGTCGTGTCGTCCCAGAAATTTTTCCAAATTTTCCTTTTAAGGTTTTATTTCCAAAAAGCAATTTACTTGGACTACAGTTCTGTGCATTTGAAGTATTGTGGCAAAGCAAAAAAAAGGACATATCAAGGTGGTGTTGAAATCTAAGCAACTACGATTCAATTCGAAGTGATTAATAAATGAGTAATAGTAGAACTAAAGTTACTTACTTATGTACATATAAACAGTCAGACAAATATAAAATAAACATAGGTGGTCAATCGTATAGTGTAGTCCGTAGTCCTGTAGTAAATTATGGATTCCATCATTTGTTATGATTGCTTATCCATTCAAAAGAACATGGAAACAGACATCCGTCCGCCGAACACATTTCCTCCCCTCACCACCAAAGATTGAAAAATTCACATTGTAATCGAATTTGCAATTTTTTTGGCACAAAAGCCTCTCAGCAAGACGTGGGCGTAAGACGAAGGGAGGGTGCTGTATTATTTGTAATATTTTAACTGTAAAAATTCACCAACAAAGCAAAAAATAAACATATTTATGAAGTTGTTCACAATTTTGTGAATTCCAATTTTGCCTTCTCCATAAATGCTTCTATAGAAATCGCATGTCAAAAGGTTTCCTATCTCATGTTTTCAAACAAACAGGAGTTGTTAAGCTTCATGCGGCCGAGGAGAGAGGACAAAAAGAAAACACAACAAAAACTCTTCAAATTGATGGGGGAAAAGTGCGAAGTCCGAATTTTTGAGGGTGGACATCTATATTTTATGTGCATATGTGAATTTATTTATGTACATATGTATACATATGTGAATGTGCATGCGGTTAACCTCGAAATCGTCTTTATACCATAGAAAGATATTACTCATTAGTTTTGAAAAAATATCAGCGGTTTTTTCGAAAAAACTCAAAATAACGAAAAATGCAATACGAATAAATGGAAATGCTGTTCTGCAAAAATGTTTAAAGTTAAAAAAGAGATTTGCAATAACGTTCTTAACCATAATATTTTAAAATTTGTTCGCAATATTTTGTTACTAAAATATTATGAACAATTAAAATTTAATTATCACAGAATCAATATTCAGCATTATAGAGGGTATACAGTCAAATTTTATTTTATAATATTTACTTAGCGTTAAGCTTCTCTTTTGAATTTAGCCATCAAAGATTTATAATAGAAAGAATGCAGATGTTCTTTGGGTTTCCCTCACTCCATTGTAAGAATCATGCGTTTTTTGGAAAAATTTTCAAATATTTATTGCAAATGAAGAGTACTTAATAAGTAAAGATTCTCGGAAGGTGTTTTGATAAAAACTGCTTTTCTAAGGTTTAAATTTGCAAAAAGAAAACACAACAAAAGTACTTCAAATTAAGGGGTAAAAGTGCAAAGTTAAAAAAAATCAGTTATAAGCAGTTTCTACAACTAGAGTCGCATGGATCACAGCTCAACTATGCAGACGTCTCTTTTTTCTCCACACATGAAAGTAATATCTTTTGCTGTTGATGTCCTACGAAACGTCACTTGTTAAATTTCGATTAGAAGCATACTATAGCCATACTGATTTAATAAATATAACCAAATAGAAGTCTAAACAACAGATATGCTCGTTTGTGAGCATTGGAAGTCCAATTAAATAACTAATTAATTCTGTACTGGTATTAATCTGATCTGTTTCTAACTAGTTCGAATGTAGCCAGCAAGTTTTCTTGACCATTTGATGCCTCATGCTGGGTAACTATCGGCTGGTTTTTTGAATGTGGATCATTTTATGCGGTTACAAGGTCCACGCTCATTTACGATACAAAAACAAGGATAATTTAGTTAATTGCTTATAAATATCTGATTAAAATACACTGTTACTTGTGACAAACTTATCATAATAACATTGTAAATTCGTTCAGAGACAAGTTATTAGATCTAAATCAATTAAATTGATATCAAATCGTAAAATGCTCACAACTTGGTTTTAAGATTAGTGCTTAAAAACTTATATCAGGTGCTATTTAATGGATATTAGTTCGGGAAAGAGCTTCACTAAATAAATTATTGATATTCTCTCTCAATAATACTTTCAAATGAATAATGCAAAATGCTTAATTTTTGCTATGTACATACATACATACATATGTAACTATACACCATAAGTTTGTATGTAGTTTTGTATGTATGTGTTTCAACAGTATGGAGTAGGACCAGAGCTAGGGCTAGGGCATGAGAGGGGGCTAGAGCAAATTTATTATTTATCCTTTTGTTAGCAACTGTGTATGTATGTATGGGCAAGTTGCGGTGTACATGTGTGGACAGCTCATTGTTATGCCAAACAATGCTTCGGAAAGCTGATTTTTCATTTTGACACAACTTGCGAATGTGAACTAATAGATACATAAAATTGCTGTTTCTTTTTGCATTGCATAATGTGTACATACAAATATGGAGATTAATATGTATGTCGTTTTGTGAGAATTGAATTTGGAAAGTAGTATGTACATACATATGTATGTATGTATGATTGTATGTATGTAGTGGTAGCTAGAAATTCATCATCTGGAAGAAAAATATGTTCTCTCAAATTCATGATATGAGCAGCTAACAGTACTCGACTCCGTGCCCGACTGTCATTAGAGAGGGTGTATGTGTTTCACACCCTATGCTGGAAAACGTGAGAGGTGTGCAAACTAAGGTCAATAACGTTTTTGGTAATTGAAAAACTTTTTTCTTCGCTTTATTTTAGAGAAAAAAAACAGTAAACTAAGGACGACCTACACGGCACATTCTAAGCAATAGGTGGAGCACAATATTGGAGCACAGACTGGTACTACTCTCTGTGATACAGTGGTCCTGAATTGATAGCTACAGAAACCTTGTCTCAATATTAAAAACACAATGAACAAATTGTCATTGGAACGCTTTTCTTCAGGATTATCAAATATCAAAATTTACATGCAAGAACCGAGACAAGATTGAGTTTTTGAAGATGCGAGCAGCCTGTAAACTTCACAGTGTGGATCTATAGCCTACAGGTGAGTACCAATTCTCTGCTATTTAAAATTTTCAACAGAAATCTAACTGTAATTTCATATTTATATTCTAGGACACGAATGCATTTAGTAGCCTCCGAGCCTACATTGCCGTATAATTCGCTGTATCACAATCATTCCGCATTTGCGGATCTAAATTGCCACAAGATGAGGAATAACTGCCGCCCATAAATATAAGCGTACACGCGTAAACACTTTCACATAAATACATTCATATCTATCTAAGTACATATGTACATGTATGTATGCGTTATATTTTTTTAGCTCGACGCAATTCAATATTTTCTCAATCCATTCATAAATCACCATTAAAACGGCAATTTTTGTCACTTGCTGAATCAAGAAAGCTATAAACGTCGCAAATAAGATGAAACGAAACAAAGCTAAATAAATTCGATTGCCCTATAAAGCCCATTAAATCAAATTAGCTTAAAAAGTAAGCGTTGTTTGAGATTTATTTCCAGGGCCACATTATTCCTCCTGTTAGGCGTTAGTCCATTATAACTGCTCATAACTCACAACGGTAATCCTTTGAAAGGACATCGAAGTTGTGATACTTCTCCCACAAATGACCATAAAAATGCAATTAGAGGTAAATCATTGCCTGCATATTTCGTTTACGAAAAACAAAACACTCAGAAACACGAGGTGTGTGAGGCGACTATGGCGAAGCATTACAAGTTAGATTGCGTTGCTTCACTTTTTACTAAACTGAAAATAATTTAAAACTTCGACCACATAACAATTTCGATAAAAGATTAAAGGTAAAGAATTTCCTAACACAGAATTTTCCATATTCCATCTATAAGGCCCAAAGCGTAATATCCAAACAAATTTAACATAAATCAAAAGCTCCCCAAACACCAGTTTAGCAACATTACAATTTTAGTACAGATATTGTCCGAAATCTATCCATGGGAAAACTTAGCAACTTTCTCGCATATGTATGTATAAATGTACCTATGTATGTACATACATAATATCACATCTATCACACTTACTCAAAGGTGCATACATATGTATGTACACTCGAATTGTGTAGCATACCTTTCGAGAACATGCTAAATGGCATTTTTATGCATTTTCAATACCAGACACAGCATTAAAAAAGCCTTACTAACCATTTATATTTGTATTTGAAGAATAATTCATTATTTGGAACGCGCTCGCTTCGACCAACTGATGCGTTCACAAACGCATAGCAATTTGGCACATGGACCATCACACCCAAGCACACACGTGCTTATAATCCATTGGTTGTTGGTACACCGTTTTATCCCCACAGGACATTAGAAAACAAGAAAAATACGATATACAAAGGAGAAAATGGGCAAGTGGAAAACTTTTTGTCACTCGGGGGTTTCTACGATACAACTGTACATAAATGTCCCATGAAAAAATATAGTATGTGGCAACTAAATCGCCATTATA
>NW_026038126.1:0-75000 GCF_023373825.1 Bactrocera dorsalis
TGCAAAAGTAACTGTAATTGTACTGTCTCTTAAGCACCTTAATGCACCTCGATGGCAATTATGCAAATAGAGATAGGAGACGCGTTTTAGGGGGATGTCGCTGATTTTTCCATGTCGACCAATGTGGGAATATGTTATTTGCGAAATGTTACAGTAATATTGTGAGACGCAAGAATAAATGAAATATTTAATTCGACTGAAACCCAGTGACGACTGATTATAAATTTTAATAACGTAAAATACAGGGTCTCCAAACAAATTATGCATCATTCATTAGAGTAATTAAATTAAATAACCTCACCATGATAATTAATTTGACATTGTCATCCAAAATATAGTGAATAAATTTGATAATGATTCATAGCTATGATACAATTTTATAATCGTTTTCGTATTCATAGAAATAATGGATATAAGTTATTTTTCAACTATCTACGCCATCTCGTTCTCCGTTCTCCTATGGAAAGTTTTAAGTCAACAAGAGTTCGATTAATATAAAATAGTGATAATTGAAAGAAAAAACTGTCAAAATGATTATAGTTTGAAATGTACGAATATTAAAGTGTCGGCGATTAATTGAATAAAAAGTGTGCGGAACTTACATTTGATGTCTAAGTATGCAATAACGATTTCAAAGAAGCCGCATAAAGAATAGTAAAAGCAATTATTTATTTGTAATTACAATTTCTGTACAAATGTACATAAATACATAGATAAACGCATACATCTAAAGCAAGATTTTTACTATATTTAGGAATGTTACTGTTCAAGTGTTAAAAATAAAAAAAAATAACATATACTCTCAAATGGCAATTTTTCACATTTTTGCTTACTAATTCAAATCTTACAACAAACAAGTGGAATGTGCACCAAATTATAGTGTCGTGAAAAATTGTATTTTAGTGATTTAAAAAAAACATTTTAGAAAAAAAACGAATTTTTTAAAAAAATATGAAAATTTGCTTTATAATTGGAGGTATATTTTTGATGATAAAAAGATTTTTTTTTATATTTACTCTACATATACAGATGTACATACAAATACATGCACGAATATGTATACACATTAACAACTTATTAATTTAGATGAATAAGGTATGCACATACATATGTATGTATGTATTTATGTTTGTTATCAGCTTTTCTAAACACTTGAGTATGTAAGTATTTAAGTTATGCTCTTTCTCCCGCCGACGTTGTTTGTTTTGTATAAAAAATGCAAGGAAATTCTTGAAATAATACTCACCACACGCATATTTTTAATGCTTGGAAGAACACGTTTGGTATCAGCCTCTTTTTTAATAAATATTTCGTTGATGACCGAGCCGACAACTTCTTTTGCCGCACCCACTGCTGCATCACCGGCCACATTTAGGAATTCTTTTCCAGCCTGCTTGAGAAAACTCGTCAATTCATCCATTTTGATATTAGGAGTTCTAGAAAGAAACGATTGGAAAACTTACAGGAGCCATGTATCATTTATTAGTAGTTTCGGCAAATACAATTAATACAGTCTTAAATTAAGCAATTTATTACAAGTGTTTATTATGGTGGCAAATATGTGACTAATCCGTAGTGTTTGCTTTAACCATTAGCTCAAAAGAACTTATAGCTTATGTATGAATGCCGAGTCAATCTAAAAAAAATGATCGCGGACGGACTTGGCTAAATCGACTCAACTCATCACTTTGATCATTTATATGTATATATTTTTAAAGATTTTTCTCTTTTGTGTTATTCCGGGTTTTTATAACAAACTTAACTTACTCTGTTCAATTGAGACTTTGAAAGATGTGGTGTGGTGTAGTGTAGGTATATGCATATGTATGTGTATTTATATTTATTTATTCGTGGTAACTCAATTACTGCAAGTTAAATGGATAATCTATATATTATTGACAACCTTGCATAGCATAAGTTGCATTATTCACTATTAAATCTATTAGAGGAAGTCGGCCATATTGAGAGTATTTTGTTCCAATTTCATAGTGTAATATTGAAAAGGAATTAATTTATTTTTACATTTGCTCTTGTAACATTTCTTTCACCTTTAATTATCAAATCTAAAAACGCATCACATTGAATCTATAAATAATCAAAATGCTGAAATATCGTATACCTTAAACTATAACTGAGAAGCGTCCACTTTTTATGTTGGATATCAAAATATTAACACGTAGTTTGTTTGTAATGTATACCTGTCTAAGCACGTTTTAAGAATTTTATAGAATTGATTAATAACGAATTAAGTTAACCCATTATATTTTATGACATCATCAACTGGAATTGCTCTTATAAAGATCCCACAGGAAGTTCACGGATGCGTTATTTCTACCGGTATAGTAAACACATTCAACACTTATCTTTTTACACCCACCTGTAATTTTTATTTATTTGTTTACACTTTTATTTATTTTCTGTTTAAACACCAAGCAATTGTATTTGCTTATCCAAAATTGATTCCATCTAGAGAAAGTCAGCTGCCCAATGTACATACATATGTACATTAATATATATGTATGTGTGTGAAAAGCGGCTCAGTACATTCCGTGAGTTGCTTATACACTGTGAGATTATTATTATTTTTTTAAGATTAGAAATACTTTGAAAAGTCGCTATAATAACATACAATCCATAACTGTAAGAAAGCCATATATATCATTCATCAGTAATACTTTTATGTTTGTATTTTAATTATATTAAAAGAAAATAAATGAATTATTGCATATTTCGAATTTGTTATTAGCGCTGTTATTTGTTTGAAGAGATTTTTTCATGTGAGGGACACTGTAATGTTCTTGCAAACAATTGTTGCTAAATACTTGATTACTGAGCTGCCAGATTACTTTTTTCGAATACATTTATGACATTCATTAAATATTTTAAGCTAGCAACGTTATCGGACTTGCAATTAAAATTATCCCAGAAAGATTGTGGTGCTAGAATTCACCATGAATGAAACTTTATGAACATACATATGTACATATTTATGCAACTTCTGCTCCCACAACACGCAATTTGCCGTTTAATTATATGAATTTAAACACATAACATTATATGGGAATCAAACACACTCTTAATATAACTCAGCCAGTCCAATTTAATGTAAAAATTGTATGTATGTATATGATATTTCTGTTTAAAATGTTATGAATATAGTTTAATATTAATTTATATTTAATTATAAGAAATCAAATATGTATATATATATCTTACAAGAACAAATTTTAATTTAATATACATAAACCTACAACTGATTTGAAGTTATTCATTATTTGTAATTACATAATAATAGATTGTTAGATTTTTAAGGTGTAAATTGTCACTATTTTTCTCTCCTATTTCCGTGGTTCTCAAAGAGGACTGGCGTCGGATTCGTCACGTTCGTGAATTGCAGTTATGCTCTGTTGTAAGGCATTTGGTGTTAGCCATTCTCTATAAACAAAAGTAATATATGTCATTTATATGTTAGCTTTCGTTAATTTAATTTAAAAATAAAAAAATTATAGTAAATTATATATTACTTTGGCAAGCATCTTTGAAGAAATGGCACACAGGAGCTAAAATGTGCTAGGCGATTTACCCAGCTAGGGATTTCTTGGCCACAAAGAATCTACAAACAACACGCACACACTTGGATTAAAGTTAAAATTTTATAAGCAATTAATATATATACAAACCTGAGTAAGAGAGCTTGAAAAATGATTGCAGTTGTTGTTCATTAAATGATATCGATCGCCACGAAATTGATTACCCAACTCATCGACAATGCGACGAATTTCTTCATATGTAAAATCAGTGCAGCCAATTTGTATACTTTGTCTAAATTGAAACTGCTCACCCAACTCGTCGTGATCTCGAGGTGTTATTTCGAAAACACCTGTAAATGGAAAAGGATGTCCTCCATATGCGAACTCTGTGCCGAAAATTTCTACGCCGGAATGAAAAACACCTAATCCTATCGATGTAGTATATTCATTTATCCAATACTGCAAAAACAAAATAAATAATTATGTAGTTGGTTTTTATTTTAGAAATACAGTAAATGTATACAATTACCATGTCATAGACATTTAAAATAACTGGTTCACGATTACTCATGTTTGTTGGTAGTAATTCGTCGCTCCCGCTGTCTTTTGGTACGCCAAGGCAACTGGGAAATGACAAATTGCAAGGTAGGCCGTTCGAAAACATTATATGTATGTATATTAAAAACTCCGATGTTATAATAATATCAATATGGATGAAATAAAATATTCTTCAATTAATAATCCGATAACGTAACGAGGTTATTTCTTGTGAGCAAAAGAATCAAGCATCTAACTATAAAACGCGCTTGGATCTTTTCGTTTGTTATGTTTGTATGTTTTTCGAGAGGGTACTACTATTTAGATAAAGCTTTTGTGGAGGAAGACTACGAAAATTATCAGATGGTGATGATTCCTGTGAATAAACAATAGTGTACTTTAAAATTTATATGCCTTTTTGTAAATGTTTACTTTAATGAATATGCATTGATATAAATATAAAGAGAAACTATGAATAAATTAACGAATGTTAAATAAATTTAAGAGCAATTTATTTTTAACCAAAGTAGAAGGAGCTATGTAACCGGAAAGGTTATAACAAAACCACTACATCCGGCCATAGACCGTTAGAACAAGAACATTTCTAAAAACTGTATGAGAAATGCTATATTATGGTGTTACACTTCCAACTGATTTCGCTAAGGTAATCGACTTCGACTTCGCTAGGTACTCATTAATCATCTACGAAACAGTTTGTTTATACTACTGATAAGCAAACAAATATTGAGCACATTGTATCGAAGGGTGTAATTTTCTTTATACCCAGCTACTCTCACACACACCTCCTTATGCTTTCATTTATTTATATGTATGTACTATGCACTGTTAACAATTGTTCGGTTGATTCATATGTACTTCTTCGTACGTAATATTACAAATTCCACTGTTCTTTACGTATTACATATTTCAAAACGGGAATAAATGGTGTAACTTATGTTTTTTATTCTATAATTTTATATACGTACCAATGAATGGTTGAGTTTCTTGAATACTTTGAGATCTTCTCGTAGGTATCCTAACGCATACAAACGGACGAAGGGAACTCGCCTGGATCATGTTTCTATCCGCGAACAAATGAATCTCCCTCTATTAGCGTTTCAATATAACATTTAGAAAATTGTTAGTTGACAGCAGATTCCAATAAAAATATCTGAATGCATCTGCCATCAAAAATTTTCCTCTGCAATAATTTTAGCGTCTTATATCAATGTTGATTTTCGTCCAGGTACGAATGAGAAAATGAAACACATCTTTTTGGCACTTGGTTGCCAAGCTAACAAAATTATTCAGAAATATTGACGAAAACGTTGCCACATTCAAAAACAGAACTATAAAAATTATTAATTTGAAAGTAAATTCACAGAAAATACCGTTATTTCACCACAACCTTCAATCCATTAGTGGTGAGAATGTAAATTAACGTCACGATTTCCCCTAATAATACTTTTTCTTAACTATAAAATAAAAACAATGACTTCTGTTGGAATAATTTTTATTTCTATATCCAACAATAAAATGGATGCAATTAAGTTCTTATTTAATCATGTCAATATAATCGGTAGATTTAATCGATAGACTTCATTTTGCATAAATATGCGGTTGGAAGAAGTTTAATTTCGTCATTGATCTGGCATAGACTGGTATCCTTGTCAGAAATTGATCGAACTTTACCCACCGACTCTCTTTCGTCACCAAAGATAACTTTGAATTCGTCACCAACTTCTGGTGGCACTGGTGCCAAATGTTCACTTACGATTGACACACTGCGATCCTCTTGACGCAAGAAAACAGAGCATACACCATTTGAAACCGTGCGAATTATACCCGTTTGTCCAACTAGATCGGCATCGTCATGTGTATGTATTTTTACTTCAATGTCGGTTGTACACCAATCACCGATTGGTGAGTCTAGACTAGCGCCTGGAGTTTGTGGATTATATGGAGACTGTGGATTACCACCGGGTGTATTTGGCGAATATGTGGATGGGGATGGTGTATTCATGTAACCAACTGGATATGGAGATGGAGCTGGACTGGGACTTGGATTGAAGGGACTGTAGCTACGATCTGAACCGTATAAAGTTCCTGGAGTTTGTGGAGCAAATTGTGTATTCATTTGATAACCAGGAGTACCTAAAATTAAAAAAAAATAAAAGGGTAAAAAAAACTTCATGACTGAATTTTAACTAGATATAATTACTTGGATTATAGCCAGGACTGGGGCTAGGTTCCTCCAGAGTGTAGTCAAAATCATTCGTACGTGCCGGAGTATTGGCTATGCTTGGATCCCAAGCGCCATGTCGTGGCGTCATACTGCCATCATGCGATGGTGTCATTGTACCACTGTAAGGCGTACGGCCTTCTGAATCCCAATTAGGTGTTTGATTACCAAGGAGTGGTGTCTTCGAGCCCACAGCTGCATAGACTGGTGTTTGTGAACCATATCCAGGAGTACGGGCTGGAGTGCGACCATATGTCGATACACTACCGCCCTCTTTTCCGGGAACTCCAGCCATGGCAATATGGTTGCGATCAACTGATATAGTTTGACAAGAAGTGTGCAACTCGACACGAACGGTACACTCGGTTGCGTCTTTAACAATGCCAACAACGCCTGACAAAAATATATTACGAGTTAAAAAAAATTATCGATTATATTATATCATGAGTAGTATACCTTTGTATGGACCTCCAGTGATTTTAATTGTTTTACCCAACATTTCGCGATCACGGGTAACGCGGAAACCGCCACGACCTCCTCTACCACCTGTACGAGCGCCACGACCACCAGAAGGATGCATAGGTGATTGTATACGTGGTGACATAAAACCGAACCCTCCAAGTGTACCTGCATTATTTGCCTGACTTTTGCTGCCTCCAGCCAATTGCAAATGTCGCGTTTTACAAACAAATATACCACCGTTCTCCGTGTACATACGACAATGCAAGAAAGCCAAGCTCCGATAAAGATGCTTAATTTCACCAGACCGGCCCTAAATTATAATGGTATTAATAAATTGTTACAATCATTTGATATGAATAATTTCTTACAGCATGCGGTCCCTCCATAACTTTAACTATATCCCTTCGTTTTATCTGATTCTGATCTGCATCGAGAGCAATTGAATTGCGATTTTCTCTGCGCTTGTGCAGAGCTGTCGGTTTGCATTCGATAACCTTACCATGCATTCCTAGAACATGGAAATTTTCCCTTTCCAATCGTACGATAACACCTACATTTTGCGGACTGAAAAGAAAGTACATTAATTATCCAGGAAATAAGAACTCATATAAGCTAAATGTACTTACTCAAGTTGTACAAGATCGCCCCATTGAAATTGGCCCAAGCAATCGACACCTGTAGCCACATCGGAACAAAGTTGCAAGTCACGAGGCAATACCTCCAATTCGTGGTTAGTCAAATCTGATACTAATACAATACGCATTGGTTCCACGCGTATGATTAAGCCCGTTTCACCCTCGTATCGGCCAGCCAAAACTCTGGCGTGATCACCGGTTTTGAAAAATTTACGTAATTCGCTAGCTTTGAAAATTAAAGGATCCTTCAAAAAAATAGATACATTTTGTTTATACTTTGGAATATTTTCAAAATATTATTGGCAATTACCTTGAGATCTTGATGTTTTGGCATTACAGTTATCATGCCACCATCAATTGCAATAATCTTTGCTTGCAAATTTTCCAAGTCACCCACACAAACCTCTACGTTATCGCCCATTGAAAACGAGTGTGTGCTAGTAGGGTCATCCTTTGAACCAGCTACGATCTCCAAATTAACATCTAATATGAAAAAAAATGATTTAAAATAAAACATATATAAACGTATGAAAATTGCTTACCTTCCGGTTGTTCCTCAAAACGTTCTAATTCTGCTAATGTTGGTTTCACACCATCAACCAAAATAGCAGACATTGTGAAATTTTTATACAAAAATCCTTTACGCGAATAACGATTGCCTTCAAAAAGTAAAAAGTCGCCATCTGAATGAACCTCACCGCCAATAGCCCTTAAAATATAGAACAAAACAGTTTTGTAAAATATTGACAAAATAAAAAAAAATATGTATTACCTAACAGCTTCTGGATCGAAAGGTTTAGCGACAGGCTTGCGATTCTTTTTACGTTTGAAGTCATCAGATTCCTTTAATTTTGAAAAATATTTAATAATGAATTCACATACATATATAGCTAAATTGTAAATTATAATATGGACAATTATTATTACCGTTGCTGTAGTCCTTAGAGCTCCACGCATCCGTGTATAATCAATTCTGGGCAGTAGTTTCAAATGCACTTGGTTTTGTGCCAAGTCAACATAATCGACTTGAGCTATATCATCCTTATATAAACCACGCTTGAGGCGTACCCATTGCTTAACTTTCAATCCCACCTGCTCCTTTACCACTTTTAAGACATCTGTCATTTCCTTGATGGGAACCATTTCCTGTTTCCATTGTCCCATGCGCAAGTTACCCACATTGTCAATAGCGGTTTTAACATGCGTTTGTTTATATGACTCTAGATAAATATAACCCTTTACACCTTCCGGGGCCACAACTGATTTTATTTGTAAGGGCTCATCCGTATTACAATATGTTAAAAACTTGCGCATTAAAAGCAAGGCAGTTGCTTTCTCTTCGCCGATGCGACATTTTACCATCCATAGATTAGGATCTCTATAAATTATTTATAACTTAATATACATTTTCATGTATTGCTTAAAATATTTACTTAATTCCTGGCAGTAAAGTTTGCTGCGTAATTTCATCCGACATTTCTTCACCACCATCACCAAAATGCCGCTTAACAACAGATTCATCAGCATATTTTTTTCGTAAATATTCCTCAATTTCATCTTCCTTTTGAGTGCTGAAAATAATTATTTTCATAAAATATGCACAAAAATCAAATATTTGTATTTTGCACTTACTCCCATAAATTAGTGCCACGACGCCGTATTTCTATATCACGTGCAGTAGGACCTAATTCATCGATTTCATTACCCACAATTCCTAGTTCATTAGCTCCTTCTTCCCATTCATCATCTTCATCGACCTATGCAGCAAATTTTGTATGAATACTCACTACTGATTGCACTTCTACTTAATAACAAAATAAATAATTTACCTCGTCATCAACTTCAGCTTCGTCAATGATAAAGCCACCAAAACGTTCCTTCTTCTTCTTTTTACGTGGACGATCATCATCTTCATCTTCCTCTTCGTCATATTCCGAATCCACTTCATCACCATCAAGATCCTCACCATCCTCAGGTTCTTCATCACCAGAACGACTTCTACTTTTACGTTGCCTATTGCGGGATGGACTCTCATCTTCCGAGCCCGATGCATCAGAACGCGAACGTGAACGCGATCTCGATCTAGAAGGCGATTTAGAGCGTGAACCTGAACGTGACCGATAAACCGAACGAGAACGCGATCGTGCACTACGCTGCGATTTGTTTGAACTCAAAGAGCCCTCATCCGATCCACTATCGGAAGCATTACTTGCCTCTGAATCCGACATCGCAATTTTAAATTATGTTAAAACCACTCCGTAAACACTTCAAGCACTTGTGTTTTCCACAAAATTTTTTACCAGAATAAACACCACACCACAAAACCAGGTCTATTTAAGATTGATTTTCTTCACAAATACAGAGTGGAACAAATATAAAGAAAACCAGAAACACGTGGAAATGAAACAAAAACAGAGAGGTCTGAAACCTTACTATTGAAGAAAAACATGAACCGAACAAAAAATTAAAATATGTATATATAATATAAAAGAAGGGCCTTATAAAATAAGAAAATAAGTTTTATATGAATTTTAACACGATAGCACAAAATTTAAAATATAATGAATTAAACAATTTAACAATTCTGTTCAACCGTTCCCACAGGGTAACACTGTTTCGCAGTTTTTCAAATTCCATTCCATATAGTTTCAGAGAACAGATTATATAGATGCAGGCGAGCAGAAAAGTTTCTATCGTCATTAAATAAAAATGGCAGCGGGAAATTACTGTCAAAAATTCCTCAACAACAGATTTTGTATGGCGTAAAGCTAAATAAGACCTGCGACAACGCTGAGCGTTCAAAAAAAATCGATTTTGACTGCGCGTTAAGAAGTAAAGTTGGCTGCAGAAAACGAATTGTTCTTTTTCAGGAAATTATTATGGTGTTTCAACACGTTTTAACAGCATTTGATTTGAAATTATTATAATGTTTAATCACAGAAATATTTTTCCGTACCTGTACATGCCTTCTGTTCTCCCAGATGGCGAAAGCTACAAATTATATATTGAATGATTTGTTGATAATCATTCCTGAAGAGAAAAGTGACAACCCCGCAAAACACATTAACAAAAATGGCAACATAGCACCGGTGCTTTGAGTTAAGTGTTCGAACAGAGACTTTAGAAAATATCTATTTTGCATATTATTTCCGTACAGAAACGATTGAAAGGAAACCAGTTTTGGTCCTAATTACACATGAAGTGAAAAACGGAGAGGACTAGACACTGGGACAGTTGAGTTACTCTACACACGAATACACTCTAAAAAATACTCACTGATTTAAAACATTATTTTTTGCAAGGTGTTTTTCTCTTTTTTGTCGCTTTCTATTCAATAAAATACGACTTGTCACAGTTTAATTTTAAACATCTGTAAGCGATTAAAGGACATTTTCTTCAATTCCATGCTCATTTTATTGAACTCACTGTATTTCGTAAAAAAAAAAATTAACTTCATTATTTCAAGTTGAAAGTTTAAAAACAAGACAGCAGCAACTCAAACATAATTTAAAAATATATAGGTACTTTATGTTCGTACATACCTAATTGACGCATTTTCAACTTATTTTATCATTAAAGCCGTATTAAAATTAAAGTAAAATACAACTTTTAGTTATATTCCAGCCAGTTATTACGAAAGGCAAATAAATCCAAAATAAGCTTGCCCACTGCTGCATCCACATAAAAAGCGTTCCGTTTCTCATTAAATGTAGGCACGCAAATGTTTTGTCTTGAGCAAATTTTCCTTGAAACAAAAAATAAAATAAAATTAGATTTCTATAATAAAAAATATTTTTATAATACTTACAGTAATTCATTAATATATATTTTGTTTTTAAAGTACTCTTGTAATTTGAATACGCCAAATATTTTTACAGCAAGTGCCACCATGCAAAACTGGTCAGGATTCTTGTTGTACAGAATTACAAAGGTTAATCTATCCCTCCTTAAGCAGGGCTCAACAACCTTTGCGACAGCATCACGCAACCATTCTTGTGGATATTTACGAAATATCAAGTCCGGCTGGGAAATATAAACTGCAAAAAACTGCTTTTGCAAACATACAAAGTCTCTCTTTCCGTCCAAACATGTGTGAGTTTTTTTCTTTAAATCAAGGCGCTTTGAAGTGCTCTCTCTTTGCATAGATGTGTCTCCATTCCAGCTTATAACAGCATTAAACGAATTTATAAATTTGTTAGGCACTGCTTTAGGCCGTAATCCTATATTGAGTGGTTTTATAAAACCACAAGCCTGATCTTCAAATGCAAATACTCTTTCCAAGGTATCGAATAAACGGGAAACTGCAGCTAGAAATGAATTAGTTCGTCGCCACTTGTCTATGCTGCCACAATTTTGCAAAAAATTCATATATGCAGAATAAAAATATTGTCGTGTTTTCAGTAGAAGTTGAGCGGTCGTATGCTCCATTCTGATTTCAATCCAATCATCTACATAAAATACTGCCACTGTTGTTTCTTTTTTATGAATATTGCTTCCAGTTCTAAAATAGTTCCCTGCTACATTCAAGTTGCATATATTTGATGAATCTATCTTGGGTGGACCTGAAATGCAAATTTGAATGTTTAAAGTTGAAGTTGCAAACAATATTTGACCATAAAATCATGCCAAAAACCGCTTATTGTTGTCGTATGTCGACTTGAAGCAAAATCGAATATTACTGTACCTGCGAACATGGCCACCGTTAATGGTGATACCAGGGAACAACATCTGGTGCTATTACAGTTAATCCTATTTATATCGTTTCCATAGACAATCCAAATGGAAGGATATGACCGTGCTTTAGTGTTTAATGGCTCCATAGCTTGCGCACCAAGTACTGAAATTGGATGAATAGCAAGTTCCTTAGGGCTATTACATTTAATACATCCTTCATATGTATCCACTATGCAGAGGCGGGGATACAGACCGGCCACAAGTGTTGCTTTAATCATAGGCCAACTGTTTGATTTTAAATTTATGTAATGCATGCTTAATTGCCCTTGATTATGTATAAGTTGTGACGATCGCAAAGCACCTACTAAATGTGTACGAATATCGCAAACTTTTTCTAAAATTCCATTTAAAACGTAATCTTGCTCATCTATTAGTACCATTTCGGGATTATCATCACGCAAATTGTTTTGCCATTCTTGATATAAACGCAAATATATCAAATGATCCGAAAGTACATTCTCGGCTAATCGTTTGCGTTCGTCTTTAATTTTAGAACATAAGTGTTCAACTCCTTGCTTATTACCTATCTCAGTAGGTAATTGGAGTGGATCAATGGTTGACAAAAAACTTACAATTGTGAGTACGGGATCTAAACATTGTAAAAGTATAGCGAAAACAAGTAGTTTTCCCAATTGGCAATCAATGGGTACATCAATTAAGCGACATCCCAACCACGTGACTTCTTCCAGTTCATCAAATACGTATATTTTCTTCAGAAACTCAACAGTGTTATGGATATGAATAAAAGGTGCTCTAGAAATGGTCGTTTGCAAATATTCAGAAACCATAGTATGTGGTGATAATAACTTTACGGTTAAACAAACACGATCCAGCGGCATGTTCAATAATTCTGCTGCATAATTTTTCGGGAGTATGTCCACCATAAAAGCAGGAATAAAACGAAAACATTTTACATCTGCGCCTACATTAAAATCAAAATTTACATATATGTACATATGTATATTTTTGCAATTGCCATTTACCTATGCGACTAGTTAGACGTGAACGATTTTCAAGAGCCTCTGCCGCTATCCAATCATAAGCAAGTTCCTTATATCCTGTATCGGAATTATATAACATTCTTCGCGTTCGAGCCAAATCAATAATATAGTTAATTAAAAACTTTGGAATGATACTTTCAATAATGTCTGTCGCAATTATAATATTAATACAGTCGTTTGTTCCTTCTATAACCGTATCTAACTGATCTTTCTCAATATTTTTATGAAGCATATATATTGCAACTTCTTGTGGTACATCTCCAATCATTTTACATCGTAGCATCCAATAGTTTATACGCAATAGTTGTTCGTAATCGGCTACTATAACAACTATGTTACCTACAATTAATAAGAAATGTATTTTAATTTTCAATTAATGGAAGTCAATATTTACCAGGTTCCCACTTTGAACTTGTCATTAAAACACGTATAAGATCCATAACTAAGCTGTAATCTAGATCTTCGGGATTCGCACATTTCATATTCGAAGTATTGGTTAGCAGCTCTATACATATGATATTTCCTCCAGCCATCGCATTGGATAAAGCATTCAGATTTTGCATATCCATGATATAGGGATCAGCAAATCTGTCCAGTAAAAGTTTGATGTGCGCCACATTTCCAAGTTTTGCAGCTATAATTATCGCCGTTTTACCCGTTATAGAATGTCTGTAATCTATAGAAATATTTTCGCTTCGAACCATATACAAAAATGTTTCTAGAGCTTGATCTGCACCAGTTTGTTCATAGCTTTCAAGAACACGGTCCACATTTAAATTGTTACCGTTAATCAACCGCAGCATATTGGTGTTGTTAGTACAGGTTACCTGGCTGCGTATATTTGGGTGGCGATCTTTTTCCAAAATTTTCTGTATATGCTCTATGTGAAAAACGTTAGATTTATGCGAATCCGGTATATTACATTCCAATTGTAATATTTCACCTTCTCCAAAATACTCCAAAAATTTTAAATTATACTGCGAATTTGAAAGGAGTATTACCTTGAGATGTGCATGGCAACGAAGAGCAGAACGCAATTCACTTAATAACAAATCTGTAAATGCTTCATGGCGATATACATCATTAACAATTATGTGAGAAATGTGTCGAAAACTATCCACAATACTTTGTCCCATAAGTACACGTAGTAAAAAACTTGAAGTTGTATAAATAAGATTTGAGCCTTCGCTTATTCGGCTTTGGAGATGTATTTGAAAGGCTACAGTATTGCCCACTTTCTCACCTAAATACTCAGAAAGCTTTTCACTATTATGAATAGCCAATATCTGTTCTCTCTCAACACAAATTATTTTGCAATGAGTTCGTCTTTCAGCACAATTTTCAATTATGTACATGGGCAAGCCCGTTGATTTCTCAAAGATGTAGTCACCGTTTACTATCAATACTCTACTGCGATAAATTGCCTCAAGCAAACCAATTTTATATGATTGCAATGGACAATTGTCTTGAAAACTTAGTTGCCCACGAACATTTTTACGAGCCATTGATTGTTTTAATCCTAAAGAGAATCTGTGGGGAGGAATAGAAGGCCTTATGCAATTGGGGCTGAAGAACTCTGGCGACATTTGCATCTCAAGTTGACTACCAATAAAATCACTTTCACGTTGCAATATAAAAAGCTCCTTTTCAGAATGTGATGAAAGTCGCAACTCTGGTATATGCTTCACGAAATGTAAGCAATTCTTCTTAAATACTTTTATAAATTCTATTCCATTATTCACAAATGGACGACTGTTGTATCCAAGTTTATATGCGTACTCAATGAAAGCCGTTCTTTCTGCAGAACGAAAAGTTCCACTAAATTTTTGACAACAGCGATTACCATCCTTAAAATGCATTAATTGCTCAAAAATATATTGATTTACAATATTTTTAATCATAATGTTAAATATGCTTAAAATATTAAAAATTCAAATCCCAAACGGAAAATACACTTCAAAGATTTAACACAGTCAAGCTGTTGGCATTGCCAGATTTCTTTAATATTTCTATATTTAAGAACGTGAATCCATGCAAGTTGACATGAAGCAGCTGATTAACTTGTGTTAATTCGCTTCACTATCAAAAGCGAAATTCATACACATCCATTTATTTGTAATAATAAGCTCCTAAAATTTTGAGAATATCATTGTCAGAAATTTAAAATATATTAGTTCTCTTAATATACATATTTTTAATTATTTTATAAATGGTTTTATTGAAATTTATGCAGATAAGATGTTCAATTTATTATTTTTTGTTTACATATTGGCGTAATACCGATTGCTATACATATGCTCTTTGAAATAGTCAGCGCCCTTTTCGTGATAATCCTCTTTAGTGCTCAAAGAGTTAACGAAATCGCTAGAATTTGCGAAATCCCTAGCCCCTAGCCAAGCGTCAAGCTCTGGGGACTGGGCAGCATAAATTTTAAAAGATGTCTTAAATGGACGCATTTCAAGAAGCTCTTTCGAAAGACGCTCTTTTAAACCTGAAACAATTTCCTTTTAATTTGTTCGAACACGAAAAATTAAAAAAAAAAACTTTATATACATACCTACAAATTGTGAACATCCGCCTGTTAGTAAAATACTATTAACCAGTCGTTGCTGTTCAGCGACAGGAAACAGTTTCAGTACAAAGTCAATAAGCTCCGCTACACCCATTTCGGGACATCCGATTAAACTAGGCTGAAAGAGTACCTCGGGAGCTCGAATTGACTCCACACTGAAATGTAACTAAAACAAAATGTAAATTTATATATGGATAAAAATACACATATATTTAGTTATAGAAATAAAATGGTTACGAAGAGTTAATTTTGGATAACTTGAATTACCCTGTTGTGTTTTTTAAAGGTAACAAAATAATGGCAACGATCGTAAACAAAATAAATCAAAACAAGACGTAACAACTGCATGTTCAGAAAATATGGCGAAAGTTTTTCAATTTGCTTTTAGCGGATTACGCAGAGTGAACAAAAATTTGATTACTTCTGTTTCACGTCAATATGCAAAAGCCGCTTATGAAGCTGATGGCAAAACTAAAGTCTCAATATTAAACACTGAACAAGAGTACGGTCTTATGATAACCGGGTTTAGTCAATACGGATTTCGCCTTAACAATGATATGGTAATAGTTGGACCAATGGCAATATTTCCACGGTAAAAGAAACAATAACAAATATATTAAATGATATAAAAATGTATTATTTTTAAACATTTTCAGTTCAGTTCTTTCTTGGAATGTTAGCTCCTATGAGGATATTAACGAAGACAGCTTGAACTTTTTTTGCACTCTTGAACCTAAAATTGACATCCTTATTATTGGTATTGGAGACCAACCCGTTACGCAAAGTCTTTCCAAAGTTATAATTGAATTCATGAAAAAATACAAAATTAATGTAGAAATACTACGTACCGAACAGGTAAAATACGGATTTTGAATTAAATATATGTACGTTTTTTAATACGTTTTTTCATATGTATATAGGCGTGCGCAACATTTAACTTTTTGAACGCAGAAAGTCGTATGGTGGCATCAGCACTTATACCGCCAGTACATATTAGCTACAACGAAAATGATATTTTGCAAAGTAAATTGCGTAGAAAAGAGATTTATGACGAAATCGACTGAGATGTAATATATATGTAGATATGATATTGATATAGAATAGACTTGCAAGAATGCAAATGTTTGGAAGTATATTATCTAAGTCATATAAGTGTACGCTAAAAAAAAAGAGTTAGTTGTCTTACAAAAGCACAACCATATTTTTGAGTTAAAGAAACACTTTGTTCAAATATAAAGTTTTAGCAAAATGAAAATCAACTTACTTGATAATTTTCAGCAACATCACAACTTTGGGTATTACTTTGCTTAAAGGAAGGATCATGTTGACGAAGAATGTTTTCACATTCTAAGAGTTTCTCATTATCACTGTCACTGTCACTTTCATTATCCTTGTTTATAGATTTATAAACGTCCCAATCGTTGTCATTAACACCGAAGTTATCAATGCCTTTATCGTTGTGAGCTAGTAAAGAAATAATACGCATACGTTCTTGTGCCGCTGCAGTATGTCGTTTTGCTGCTTCTTGCCTACGCGCTTTGCGTGTTTCTTTTCTTTGTAGAATCTCATCACGTTTATAATTAATATCTGAAAGCCACTTTTCCATAGAAACGTCTGATGGTGGTTTCTTGGTGCCAGATGTTTTTTCCTTTGGAGTACGATTAGCTACTGAAGCGTCTTGTGTTGATGAGTCCATTTGCTGGAGCCGACTACGCAGAGATGCTATGGATTTCTGTAAATATAGAAGTTACGACTATCTTCCGATTGATATTTATTTTCACTTACATCTAATGTAGCTAAATCGTCTATATTATTTTGTTTTAGTGCAGCTTCGAATTCTTCCACTTCCCCAAGCTCATAAAGTTCTCTTATACTAGTCATAAATCGTAGTTGGTTCTCCATGTCCAATTGCTTGTTTTTAGCTCGTCGTGCATTTATTTCAATAAGACGACGAGTTAACTCTTTCCGTTTTTCAATCTTTTGATCAAGATTTTGTGGCGTATTCTGTGTGCTAGGCAATACGAAGGCCAACTGAATCTTCTTAACATTTTCTGTATAGTATTCTAGATCGGACCAACGCCTCAACTCTTCCAAATAGTCCAAAGCTACATTACTGTGACAATGTAATAGCTGCTCTATCCTACTTATCGTTATAGAATTTATATGCATGGGATATTTCATTTGCATAAGACGATACAGATAATGAGTAATATGATATCCGCCTAAATTTAAACGACGCACATTTTCTATTTGAATCTTCCCATCAAGAACGGGTATTACATGTGTTGTGTAAAAGCCAAAAGATAAAATCAATGAATCTGCATATGAGCCATTACGCTTCATGCTAAAAACGGAATCGATTCCATAACAAACCGACGGAACGCCATAGCACTCAAACAACAACTCATTCATTTCTGAAAAATAAAATTTACTTTGAAAAACTTAAAAGATATTTCAAGAGTTGATAACATACGTTGCCGAAAGTAGTAAGGATTACCCAGAGCTTCGGTTAACAGTAGTGGATGTGAGAATTTATCTTCATTGTTAACACCTAAGTGCGTGAATATATAATCAAATATCTGCTCCTGATTATGAAAGTGTGTAACCACATTTCGGTCGAACTATACATAATTGAAAACTGAGTTTTATTCACTAAGCCCTAAACAAATGTCACATGTGGTTATACCTGCGTTTTGAGATTCAAACGAACGGACTCAATATTTGAAATAGCATTTCCGATTTGAGTATGTTTATTTGCTTGCGGATCTGCTACTTCTTTCCTTCTGTCTCTTCTTGGTTTTAAAATGAAGTTTCGAAACTCTAGTAAGGGTTGTGAACTGTTGCTCCAACCAGCCCGGCACTTAAATGAACCTAAGAGTTTGTATCATTTGAAACATTAAAACTCAAGCATTATGTTATTAATTATAATCTTACCATTATCTATAATGAGTGCATATTTACTATCTACATTATAGGTGTGGATTATGTCCGCTTTTTGTGAGTTTTCAGTCAGATTTATAATGTTCATTACACTTGTAAAAACAACAAACAATATCCAAACAATTTAAAATAACATAGTTGCAAAATTTCCAACCCAACGTTGAGCACAAGGTGATTTGAATGCAAAACTCATATATCATGATTCATGAAATAGATTTTTAACAGCAAAACTGTCAAATATAAAAGGGTGTAATTTTTGCGGCACATATCATTCATGTATGACCGTTGCTCTTGTTTATTTACTTTGTCCATAGAAATCATCATTGGAAAATGTCAATTATATAGACACATATTTATGAAGTTAAAATTACTCATTATATTTTCTCACAAATACTTATACATACTCACTTATGAAACCATAAGTTTATTTCTTCTGCGATTTTATTCGTCTTTAATTAACTCATACTTTATAAAATATTTATTTTTATTCAGACAAAATTTATTATTTTCATTTTTTTCACGCATAAGAAGTCAGTTAGAAATAGTAAACAGTATTTATCAGAACATTTCAACTAAAAAAGGTTATATATATATATGTATTTTGCATCTATTATTCAACAATCTAAGAAATTTGCTGCCATCAACAACTCCAACGCTATCTCAGGGGCTATCGGAAACTCAGGAATTTCAGTAGAACTGTTGGTATAACGCACTTTGTATGTAAAGTACATGCAGACCTTTTGGAGAACGTGAGATCTGTAAATTTAATTAAAACGTTATTTTTCAACCAAATAAAATTAAAACAAAATACCGACAATTACACTAAGAGATTTAAATAACGTTATTAAACATGCCGGTTAATATAAATATACACTCAAAATATGCCGTCGAAGTGGCAAAGTTTTTACTTATTGAGAAACAAAATATAATCATGCTAAATTTATTGATTAACTAATTAACTTGTGATATATTTTGAAACAGCAAGTAAGGGTTTTGTTCATAGCAAAAATGGGCCACATATTATGCACAAATTTAAAATGTTATAACAACTTTGGCAGTATAATAAAACAATTGCGACTGGAAACACAAGTATCATTAGAAGTTCAGAAGCTGGATACATTATCGAATAATCTGTGTACTATTTATGTTGCCGAACAGGTCATCAAGGTTAGTATAAAAATAAATGGATATTAAACTGATGACATATAAAATCGTTTCACTTACGGAATTTCTCTGAAATGCACTTCATTTGCTTCATTTTCTGCAAACTGTCCAGGACCCGAAAGCATAGCCTTTATGGTGCCAGAGGTCAGAGCATGCTCTCGTTTTACAATGAATTCTTGGCCGTCTGACGATATTAATTTAACATACATAGCGTCAGGTCCTTCACATCCTCCATAGATTTTGTCACTTCGTGGTTCCTCCATTTCTAGTTAATGTTAATGTATGTGTTTGTTAGACCAAAGATTATAACTATTGCCTTGAGATCGAATCCACTAATAATATTTTTTCGAAAAGTAGTCGTATATAAATAACAATAGTGCTTTGCCATTAAGTAGTAATGGAATCTTAACAGAGTGTTCACAATGCCACTGTTTTGTATATTCCGGTACAAAACAAAAAGGAGTTACATATGTTATGAGTAATGGAGTACAATGCAAATTCGCGTTTTTATATATTTTATTAAATTTATATTTTTAATTATACACATCTAAAGTTTACCATTTACATCTGTATGCAAAATATCGACAAGTTCTGTTAAATAATGTTACTGATTCATAAAGTCCTGTGTGTTTCTTATTACACGTTCCTCTTTAGATAGATTTTCAGTTATTTCCAAGTTCTTTAGTATATTGAGAGTTGGTTTTACGGAGAATATATTATTTTATTAATAATTTTTGTAGTTCTTTATACTCATATTTTTATTAAAAATGCAGTCTCTTTTGCTTACATCATTACGACATGGAAAATGTTTTTCAAATTCTTTAGCATTAGGTTTGGCAGCCTCATCGACGAAGATTTGTAAGTGTTACTTTTGAGGGACTAGGTCATTGTTTTGGTGTATGAATACGGATGCATGACGTTTACCAATGTATAGCGGTACAAAGTTCATCTCCAGCTGCGATCCTCAAGATAAACATATATACATAATGTAATCAGTAAATTAATATTATATTGACTATGAATAGCAATTTTATAGCTATCGCTGAGTACATACATATGTACATCAATTACGTATAAATTATTAAATTGAATATAACAACAAAGAGTGTTCATGTCAAAACCTGTTGATATAATATGTACCATGTACCATGGATAAATTTTGTAAATTACAGTTGATAATTTTTGTTATTATTAATGAATATGTTAATTTCAGCGTGTTATCGCAACTTGTCTACATCACATCCATTGTACAATGAAAATGCCAAATCTTTTAAAAAGGGATTTGAACAAAACATAGTTTTGGTCGATGGCGTCCGTACTCCTTTCTTACAATCTTTTACTGACTACTCTAAATTAATGCCACACGAATTAGCTCGTCATGCTTTGGTGTAAGTATTTTTATACCATCTCCAAATACTAAGAAAAAATAAAACTACCGTAATATTTTGACATTACAGTAATTTGCTAGATAAAACAAATATTGATAAAGAAATTATTGATTACATCGTTTATGGCACAGTAATACAAGAAGTTAAAACTTCGAATGTTGCACGTGAGGCAGCCTTATGTGCTGGATTCAGCGACAAAACGCCTGCGCATACAGTTACAATGGCGTGCATTAGCTCGAATGTGGTAAGTATAATTTTTGCAATAATTCGGTGTTTTTGCATATAATAATAATACTATACTTCAAGGCTATCACCACAGGTATTGGTCTTCTAGCGACAAATACCTATGATGTGATTGTTGCTGGTGGTGTCGAATTTATGTCCGATGTACCCATTCGGCATTCGCGTAAAATGCGTAGCCTTTTATTAAAAGCTAATAAGGCAAAGACCCCATTACAAAAATTGGCATTACTTTCAACTCTCCGGCCGAATTTCTTCGTTCCTGAGGTGATAACTACTACAATATCTGAGTTGGTGTCATAGTACTTATGTTCAGTATGACCTGTTTACAGCTACCCGCCGTTGCAGAGTTTTCTTCAGGGGAAACTATGGGACATTCTGCCGATCGTTTGGCTGCAGCTTTTAACGTGTCCCGCAAGGAGCAAGACGACTACGCGTTGCGTTCACACACATTAGCTAAAGAAGCTCAGGATAAAGGTTACTTCACTGATGTGGTTCCAGTTAAAGGTTCGTTAAACTTTTTAGTTCAAATACTAATTTATTTTTTATTACATACTGCAGTTATAAGAATTTTAAAATGTGTTCGTTTTCAGTGCCTGGCATCACAAATTTTATAGAAAAAGATAACGGTATACGAGTTTCCTCACCGGAAAAGTTAGCAAAACTTAATCCTGCATTTGTCAAGCCATATGGCACGATTACAGCCGCAAACGCTTCGTTCTTGGTAAGTAATATATATGTTCTAACATTATTTAAGTTTAATTTCAATTATCGTATATTTTAAGACTGATGGTGCATCTGCTTGTGTACTTATGAAAGAAGAGACTGCAAAGAAACTTGGTTTAAAACCCAAAGCATATTTACGTGACTTTCTATATGTCTCACAAGATCCAATTGATCAATTACTTCTAAGTCCCGCTTATGCTATACCAAAACTTTTAAAAAAGACTGGTCTCACGCTTAAAGATATCGACACGTGGGAAATTCACGAGGCATTTGCTGGCCAAATTTTAGCGAATCTCAAAGCTTTAGACTCCGACTTCTTCTGCAAAGACTATATGGGACTTAGTGAGAAATTCGGTGCACCCGATTTAAGCAAATGGAACAGCTGGGGTGGTTCACTGTCAATTGGTCATCCATTTGCCGCAACCGGTGTCAGACTTTGCATGCACACGGCAAATCGTTTGGTACGTGAAGACGGACAACTCGGTGTCATTGCGGCTTGTGCTGCGGGTGGTCAAGGTGTTGCAATGCTTTTGGAGAGATATCCTGGTGCTACTGCAGATTAAATAGGCATTTATTACTATTTGCATCCACATTCTTCCATTTGCGTCTAGACAGTGTGGCCTTCAGTTAGACATTTTAGAAGTTTAATATTTAGGCAGTAAAATGTTCAACATAAAGCGATATTAATCGAAATTTTGTAAAAAAAAATTTAATATTATTATTTTTTATTACTATTATCATAAAAGTCGAATCAGTATGTTTTATCATGTGTAGCTCTTTCATAATTTTATTTAATAAAGAATATAGAAAAATATTTCACATGTATGTGCTCTTAACTTTTTAAACACACAATTTTAAAATAATAATTACTGTTTTCTCAGCGGCATAATTAAAATAATACACATATTTATTATTAATTTTTATGTTTTATTTTATTTACTTATTATACATTTGGAATCAGCTCAAATTCTTGCAATTATTATGTATGTATGCGTTTTTCTTAACATGCTAATTGTTGTCCCTTTTATTTCAAACTCCCTTCAATTTGACGGTATAGTATTGGAAACGATTGAGAGATGAAAATATAAATGCATATGTTTATATTATTTTATAACATTATTTAAAAAAAAAACGCATTTGAAAATAAGAAAATAAAAATTCTTGCGGGCTTTCTCCAAACTAGGTAGAGTTTCAATCATCTTTTGGGACGGAAACTACTTTGAATTAAACACAAATTATTATTTAAGTATTGAGCAAAAAAAAAGACGAACAATGGTGTTGTGCTTGGAAATTTGTGTGTAGTATTTTCTGATAAATGTTGGCACCATCACCTTAATAATTTAGTTTTGCATACTGGACTAAGAAGCGTGGTGTGGTGTGCATAGTACGAGGTGAGCACGAGAGCGTAGTTTTTCAGCAATTAAAATATATTTCATTTTTTTTTTTTTTAAATCTCTAAAGGAAAAATTTTGAAAAGCAAACATGCTAGATATCGTCCATCACCGCAAATGAACTGGTCAGATCCAATAGGGCGATATAAACTATCCATATCACCTTATAATGATAATGTGGATTAAAAAGTAAATTTATTTTGAGCAACCACAAACAAAATATGTTGCGTAAGAATATTTCGAAAAAGTTTGTTATTATATTTTTAATATTTGCGAACATAAAACTTCATGAAAACCTCTGATCTTAAGTGCTGCTTAAGTTGCGTTTCATCATTAATTAATTTAGTGCTGGTTATCCCCTCGGTTTTGTCCTTAAGCGGGGAGTAGCATTTGTAAATTTTTTTACTGAATGAATCCATCAATTCACGATTCCAGTGTCTGTGCCTCAAAGATCTTCAAACTCAAATCAAATCATTTTAAAATTTGTTAATATTTTGCATTTTACATAACAAAATAACTGATTTTCAAGTAAAAATAAAGTGAAAATATCATAATATGTACTTTTCTTCCGAGACGCTCCATAGTAATTGCTGCCGCTGTCGATTATTTGCAATATATTCTCAGCTTAAGGCATGGTTCAATTATACATATAAGGACAATTTGTCAAAAGTGTTTCAATAATAATGCCAAAATCAGCTGTTTTGCTTTGTTTTTATGAATTAAAAATATATTGTTCAAACATTCCTGCCAATTAAAATATTTTTTAACTGTATACGAATAGATTGTAAATCACACAAAATCATTAAAATATAAACAAGAAATTCACGAGGTTTACTTGACATTATGGATTAAAAAATATTTTCACAAGAAGCACGCTAACAACACGCTTATATAACTGAATCATGACTTAAGATATCGCACATTGATTTTAATATCAGGGCGTTTATGTTTTCAATAATTTTATTAAAAAAATTCGAAATGAAAATTGTAATAAACAACGAAACAGCAAATAAATTTGTATAATAATAAACAAAACAAAACAAAAACATTGAATACATTTAATTGAAATTTCGTAGTCACAGCAAATTGTTAATAATAATTAATTAGGTAATATGCAGACCTAAAACAAATCGTTAATATTTGAAAAAAAATTTCTTCGATGAAACAAAGAATACTTAAATTTATATTAAATAAAAATTAGTCAATGCTTTCTCATTTTCTAAATTGTATTCACGTAATGAAACTAGCAGTTTAAGTAAAAATAATAACAGTTTTTTTTGTTAAAAAATTATAAATATTGTATATAAATTGATTTTTTTTTTTTCACATATCTTATATATGTATAAATATGTATTTATGTACGAGTATGTAAAGTACTTTTTAGTTTTGACTATCAATATTTATTCGGCTAGCGTTTTAACACATTAATTAGTTGCACCTTTTTTGTGAAGCAATATTAGTGTTCGAATATAAATGATCGAATTCCGAACTGTCTGTATGTTCTACAATTTGTAATTGTTCATTCGTATTATGCATAATATGCTCAAATGCGAGGTTAGTTCGTCTGCTAACCCCTTCGTTATTTAGATGGGTTGTCACATGTAAATTGCCAATATTTGGTAATTGCTGTTGCGTCAATTCCTCATCAATTTTGTCTTTTTCGGTTACTAAATTGTTGTAATTTTGATATTTACTATTAGACATTACTTGGTAACCATCTTCGGTTAGCGTTACAGCTGTCTCCTCATTCGGCGTTATGGTATGTCCACTAGAAGTCTTAACCGTGAACGCTGACGGATCACTCGATGTTGAGGACAATGGATTGGAACGTGCCCTTTCCTGTAATGGTGCTGGTGGTGTTGAGGATATACCATGTCGTCTACGTATAGAATCCACTACATCAAAGAGGTTCTTTGCATCCATAGCCAGGACATGCGCGGATGACAACATATTTCTAAAAGAACAAAAAAAAAATAGTAAATTGAACAATGTAGAAACTACAAAAAAAAGCGTCAAGAACAAGCTCTGTATTACCGTCTGTATTCACTATCGAGCGTTGTGTCACTGTACTGCTGTGCTAAACGCATTGTTGCCACCAAATCCTGCATATCCTTTGACAACACTTTGTGTGCCATTTCAACCTCTCTAAAATTAATTAGATTTCCTTTAGAAAGGCATAATTATTCAAAGATGTTGATGTAAGCTTACCTAAGCGCTTGCGTGGGAAATACCCTGGACAGTCGATCCACGGATGCCAGCAAGGCACGCAATTCAATTCCAACATTTCGTACTAAATACAAATAGTTATTGGCATTCGATTTTTCTACATCTTGCGAAAGTGTCATTATCGCCTTAACCACATTTTTAGTGGCACTATACACTTCGTCATTACTACGATCAATCGCCAGTGTTGGCTTATTGCCACTACTAGTAACGGTTTGTTTGGCAGTTGCTACATCATTATTTGGCCTTAAATCACTTGGGGTGTCAATACAATTACTACTTGACGAGTTCTCTATTGAGGATGTACTATTCTTTAAGGTGTCAAGTTTGCAGTCGGGGGTGTGCGGGCGTGAAGCTCCTAAGGAATTACTAATACTTGGTGAACACTCGGGTAAACTTGATGGTCCATGATGGGAATTGAAATAGCCCATGGCATTTATATCCGAATTTGATGTTGCAAGGCTCAGACGCTTCTTCTAAAAGTTGGGAAATTATAAAATAAAAAAATTAAATATATAAATAATTTCTTAGTCAGGATTTTCGCACATCAAGTTGTGTATAAACGGTAATATTAAAAATTTTAAAAATTGTTATTTTCAAAAATATAAAAAAAAAATCGAAAAATTCATAATATATGTATGTATATGTGTGTATATGTATATAACAATACATGAATTCCAAGACCAAAAAATTATAATTTTGCTTATTTCTACAATATATACGAATTTTAAGTAAAAACCAAATTGCCTTAAAACGAAAATGGCACATTTCAATACTTTTTTTTGTATTGCTAAACATTTTATAAAAAAAAACAACTGTAATGCTAAGCATTATAAAATCGTGATAACGCATACTTATGATTTTATAAAAAAATACAACAAAAAACCAACTGCTTCAAAGTAAGGGTGCGAATGTTGAAAATAAATATGTATGTATTTACTACGTGTTACTTCCAGACTAGAAAACTGAAAACGCAAATGAAACCATTAAAAATACTTTGAAATGATAAAAAAAAGAAAATTTAAAACCAAACTGTAACAAATTGCATTTAGTAGGGCAAGCTCAAACCTGTGCGCCAAGTGGACACTCAGCAATATGCACGCCATCCTGACTTGTACCTGCCGATTTTGCGCTTTGCTGCACTAAATGTATGTTATCTGTATAATTGGAAGCTTCTAACTCGCAATTTTCATTAATTGGATAGGGGTATTGTTGCATGGTATGCATATTAAAGTCCTTTCCTATGCCATAGCTAGTTGTAAAAGATTTCCCACCTGGTGCCATTGGCGTATATGTTGAGTTAGGTGAAACTTTTGGATCGAACGGCTCGGCAATGGCTTGAGATTTGCAATTACCAGTTAAGTCACGTTGAGATTGCATACGTGGAATTATGTCGGCTGTGCGATTACGGTTTAGGGAGCTGGTAGCACACGATTTTACATTACTACCACCGAAATCGTAAATTTCTTCTTGTAATGGTTCCGCTTCCATTGAGCTTTTCATTTGATTGCGATATGTACGATAAGAAATATTACGTTCTAAGCTATTTGATAAATTTGTTTTTGTTGTTTGATTGCCGGCATATGCGTCTAATGTTGTTGCTCTTTCTAAACTACTACTACGATGTACCCAATCACGCATGAAGTTATTGGAAATAGAAATCGATTGATTGCGCTCCAAACTACCACCTTTGGATGGCATCGGTTTGACCGCACCAATTATGTATGTATCATGATTACGCTCTAAACTGCCATAAGAATGTGGATTGCATCTACGCAATAAGTCGGATTTAGTAATTTTGGGATCCACTGGCATACGTTGGAAATCATAAATATTTGCTTGTGGATTATATAAAACAAAATTATTTTGCATTTGCGGTTTCTGACAGGGCAAATTAGTTGGAATTGTGCAAAAATTATTTTGAACTTCTGCGCGTGAGTTTTTCAAGTACACCGTAGTGCTAGGATCTACAGCGTTACCAGCATTTAGATAGATGCAATTCGTGGAATGCTTGGCTTTATCTAGACAACTACAATGTAAGGGCAAAGACAGGGGTTGTGTTTCATTGGTAATTGTTGTGGACTTAAGCGAAGCAGTTTGTTTTTGTGTGCCACCTAAACGTGTTAATGTCGAAACATTTTGCTCATCCGCTATGGGATCCAATTTAAACAATTCAGATGCTGGTAATTTGGTCATTTTCAGTGGAACATCTGAACTATTTGGGACTTTTGTTGTTTTGGTTTCATCAATTTCTACAGCTAATGTATTAAATACCGATGCTGGTGTTGTATAAGCTGCTGGATTAATGCTACGATTCTCGTTTTCCATCATTAATCTGGCCAAGACTTCTGGATTTTGTGCTATTATGTAGGTTTGTGGGCTTAATGGATTCTTTTCGCTCACTATGGATGACTGCAAGGCGGAATCTGTGTACGTGAAACAAGACAGCGATTAGTTAGATTTTAAATGTATACAAATATACAATAAATTTTTTTTTTTTTTGTACACGGTCACCGTTAGTCGAATACTCTGAAAAATAGTATAATAAAAATGATTACCTCCTTCGAAAGGTGTCCTAGTCGGTTTAACTGGTGGTACTTCGCCTTCGCAACCACTCCATGACATGGCCGCCACACGTCTGTTCTCACGCCTCATTGTTTCCGAATCGCTTATTTTCTCATCCACTAAAATTTCACTGCGAACAAAATGTTAATATTAGAACAGTAAAATGTATACGCCAAAAAAATGAGAGCCACTGAACACGAATTGGTTAAATTTGTGTTTTAACATGACTAACTGTTATTGGCATAGATACAAAAGTATGTTTAAGTAATGAAACTTACTAAAGAGTTTCTTTGATACGCTGAAACGTGGGTCGTTTGGATGGCTCATGAGCCCAACATTGTGACATGAGTGAGTACAAGCGTGGCGGACAATCTTTTGGCAGCGGCAAGCGTTCACCGTTTTCCAATTTCGTTATAACGTCACTGTTTTTGATACCTTGAAACGGCTTTACTCCCAACATCAGTATTTCCCATGCGCAAACGCCTAAAAAAGACAACCAACCAAATAGTATGTATATTTAATTGCTACATATTTTCAATTTTTTGTCAAAAATACCAAACATCCAAACATCACTAGCATTGGTGAATCTTCGAAAATTGATGGACTCGGGCGCCATCCACTTAATGGGCAATATACACATGCTCGAATGATAGTACGACTGATCCGACACCCAACGCGATAGACCGAAATCAGCAAGCTATGATTAATAGGTAACAAAATTAATTCAATTCACATTAAAAAAGGAAAATTAATAATAAACAAACAGAAATTATTTTTATTTTATTTTCGCTTAACATATCTGAATTCATGAACAAAAGCTAAATTTTACCTTTATACAAGTTGGCGAACTGACTAACACATTTCGTGCCGCAATATCTCTATGTACGAACTTCTTGGATTCCAAATAGCTTAGGGCTGTCGACAACTGGTAGCAGTAGAGGAGCAGCGTACCACGCTTAAGTCTAAAATTACAAAGGAAACAGAGAAAGATAAAGTAAAAACAAATAAATCATGCGCTGTTTTCCCGACGGTGATGTCTATTTTTACATTGAGCTCAGCGACGGTTGGGATCGTTATTGCCGTTGGCCGAATAAAAAATGGAAACAAAAGGAACTACCGCCTCCGACCATAATCAATTATTGGCGGGATCTTGAAGGCGCAAAAAAAGAACACATTTTATTGGCGGATTTATATTTCGAGAATTGGTTAAAATCGCGTTTAAAAGAAGACGCATGTTTGCCATTGTTATATGCTGTTGGCAATCGTTTCATTAAATTGGAAAAAGATTTCCCAGCAGGTTTCAGATGTGCGCCTTTGCCAATGAGTCTTAAGGAATATAGAGAAATGCAAGCCATAATAAAAGGTAGGTATTTGCGTTTATTGTAACTTTTATACAATAAGAATTGAGGAGTAAGCTTTTTGTTTTGCCTTTGCGTTTTGAAAGTAATAACGTGACAGTATAATTTTTGTCAAGGCATGTTATAACTTTGGTATATAAAATTGTATGCTTTCAGAGGAACAGAAACAGAAAAAGAAGGCGGAGAAAGAAAAGAAAGCCAAGGCAAAAGCAGCGAAAACAAAGAAAGGCAAGAAATAAATAAACAGCTTAGAAATTTCAAAAATTACAAAATTATTGCTATAATTTAAATTTACCACATTAATATGAAAAATTAACAAATAAAATCAAAAAGATATTGAAAAAAAATCTTCAAAAATATGTTTGAATAAAATTGTTAATTTGCATGTACAACAATATGTTCCGAGCGATTTTGTTGCATTATTATCAAAATATGTATTTTATAAAAAAAATATTTTTTTTTTATATTGTCTTGTATAATTTTTTGGTTATGTTGGAAATCATACATACTTCTTACTGTTGGCTTTTAAATACGCCCTAAGTTCCCCGTGACGTGCTAACTCCATAACAATCCAAATTGGCGACTCACTGCATATACCAATTAAACGAATTATATGAGGATGATCGAATTTTTGCATAATATCTGGAAGATACAGGTTTGTTGAGTTTTATTTAAGCTTATTACTATAATAATGTCTAACATACATGCTTCTTCTAAAAATTGCTCCATTTTTTGAGGGTCATCACTTGCTTTGCACGTTTTCACTGCAACTTGAATTACCGAAGATTTCATTTCCATAGTATTTAATGCATTCGATTTGGTATTTTTCTTAGCCTTCGGAAAATATGTGCCTATATGAACATCACCGAATTGGCCCACGCCTATTTTTTCATTCAGATTTATTTGAGATCTTTCTAATTCATAATTTCGAGCTAAATTTCCGTGTTATAAGAAAATAATACATCAGCCGAAGTATTGAAAACATATATAAACCAATAACTAACCAGTAGGCGTAGAATAGTCGCCCTCATCATCGATTAAACCGATTTCAGCGTAATCTTCGGTTAAGGTAGGCTTTGGTTTTGTGCTGGTTTGAATTGTTGCACCTCCACCATCAGTTTGATCCTCCTCATTTTGCTTTTCCTTATCTAAGCCATTATTTTGATTGCCCTTTGAACCTGCGGCTGATGCATTCAAGCCATTATTTATACTATTTAAAGTATTTACATCGTTACGCTCCCATTTGGAAACATAACCACTGCCCTGAATTAAACAACAATATCCATCAATAAGATCAGCAATGCTTTCTGCCGTCTGAAAGAAAATTTAAAAATAAAATTAGGAAATTTTAATATTTCTTTTAATTAAAACATACAACTTACATTTATGCCATCACAGGTGATTACTAAGTCTTCATCATTGCTCCTTGTCGTTATTCGCAATTGAGTTTTGACCTCCCAGCATTTACAAGGATTATATTTATCATCTGTAGAGGCAGTGTTAGCAATTTGCTTTTTAGATTGGTTATTTACACTATCCCTGGGTATAGCGAGTGTTACAATTTTAATAATGTCTTTGAAGGTTGCGACACTTGTCAGGTCTGCTTGGGGATGTGTTTGATAGGAAATGCCTGAAAAATCAACATATAAATATTTATATAGTGGAAATGATAGTTGTCAGGCATACCAATTTGTGAACCGATGAACAAGAAGCCGGATATATTCCATGCTGAACTTAATGTTACTGAAAATTTTTCATTTCCATTAATTTTACATGTTTGGAGAAGATCGAAAAACCTGCAAAAATTTGCATTAGTGATAAGGCTGTATGCTTAAACTTATAAAAATTTTATTATTGTAATACTAGAAACAACAACATTATAAAAGAATCAGAAATTTACAATTAAAATTGCTCGAATAATATTATTGGAAAATTAACTTATATAAATAAAAACTAGATTGCGACCGTATGGCATAGTGGTCCGATTTAAAAATTGTATCCTGTTCAGGATGTAAATAAAAAAAAATTAATGTAAAGTATATGTAAAACTTACTTGGTTATGTATTCAATATCCGTCAAATTATACACCTTCTTATATCCAGCTTGAATTAACTTTTTCAAGTTCTTTGGCTTTACTGAACTTATCACAGATTTTGGAAGAAAAGAATTTAACCCGATTTCCTTCTCGACATAATCAATATGGTGTTTTTTATCTGGCGCTTTGATTACCGTATTCTTAAGATAATGTCGGATACCTAAGCAGCACAACTGTATCGCCGTTTCGACATCGATTGTTGGATCAGACAAAACATAATCCTGTTTAGCCTATATGAAAAATTAGATCGAATTTAATTCTGGAAATTACTTAAAATCTTTTTATCAATCTTACCTGATCAAAATAATATAAACAGCTGGTTTTGTCTTGCTCATAAAACTCCGCCAAACTATTTGGAATGTAACGTATCCGCAGCTCAGCCCGCCAAACACTATTGACCGAACTTCTGTTGCTACTTTTGACATTTGTATTATCATAGTTTGAACATTCGAAATTGGGGCAGATCGGGTACCAAATATATTTCATAACCTGATTCATGCCTGTTGATCTCGTCATCCATAATATTTCTTTAGTTACTACATTATTCAGACGTAGTGCATAGAAATGTGGATTCGGCATATGTCCCGGTACCAAGCTACGTACAGCACGCTCAATAACATGAAGCACAGTGTCATTTGCCTCGTTAACATTAATTGGCCGCATACCCTTGTTAGGCATGTGTAAATGCAAAACACATTCATCAATTTGTCCTAAATAAATGAAAATAGTAAAAAATTAAAGCTAATAATGAGGGAAATTTATTTATTTATTTACCTTCATTTTTTGGGATTGGCGCTAGTTGAGTCCCAAAACCTAGAGTAGCTTGTAATTTCGACATTAGAGTATATAGTAGTTAGATTTCCCTCCTCGTTTGATGTTTTCAAAGCAATCTAATACAATATGTGTCCATTCTAAAATATTAAAAAATGTAATTTGCTATATGGTATATGTAACACTACAAATTGTAAACGTATTTATAGTATATTATTTATTGACATAACTAATAATTAAACTTTTTTTAACTAAATAAAAATGTGCAGACTTTTTAAAACCCCCAAAGACTTATAGGTCATAGAAGACTCCTGGCACTGCGAATAGCAGTACTGGAATATTGTAAACATGCCGGCTTTCCTTTTATCAATCTATTTGGCAAAGTAAAATGGAGCATTTTAAAATAATCACTTTCTTTTATTGTCAGTATATGTATATATTTTTACTTTCTAATAAAGTTCTATTGACGAATCACAATGAAGCATTTGCTTTTAGTTGAATTCTCGACAACATAACTATAGAGGTATATCTTCTACATTCACAACGATAGTATCCAATAACACCCACCAGAAACAAGATATTGAAATGAATGTGAACACTTTTAATTTATGCCGATGAATTTGGCATTTATGCATACTTCACACGAAATTTCAACATAGCAAAGCATAACCCTAATTCCATAAACTAGATACAAAAACAAAATTTAAGGTGCTTGCACCCATTCCACATATGTACATGTCGAATTGTGTGTGGAAAAGGCAACGATGGTGCTTGCAATTCACGCCTACATATATTTAAAACTGAATTTATATTTTTAATATGCGCTTCTGTGTTCACAAGCATGTAGTGACGAATATTCATAACTTTTTAATCACAATTCTTCATAAAAACACTTGTACATTATGATTTTTTGCAGTTCTACCATAAGTAAGGTGTTGTCAATCTTACATATATATGAACGTCGGATTTCTTCTTCGATTTCACCAGCTTATATAGAGTTTCCAGACTAAATGCCGCATTATATGAATTGTTTATTAATATTGTCACTCAAACACTGTGCGACACAATATTAAGGAATAATAAAACTTTTTATAAGTAAAATTACAACTTTTATGCTTTAACTCAATACATTTGTTACCAAACAGATTGATTAAATCTAATGCTGCCATATAGCTGGATTAATCTGTTTTTTAAACATATACCGCAAAGTTTCAAAACAGCACAGGGCGATTGTTGTGTACAAGTATATTTGTATAAATTTCACTTGGTAGCATAAAATGTTTACACTGCTTTAACGACCGAAGGAAATGACGTCCACTGAACTGTAATTCTGCTTCTGACAGATACTTCATCTCCATCTTTCTTTTTTCTTCTACTACCATGGCGGTAGGTGTTTGGAAATTTTTCTGCTACATATTATCCGTGTTCATCAATATTTTAAATACATTTTCGACATGTAAAACTTGTGATTTTCCCACCTATTTAGTGCTTTATATTGTTTGAATTCATATTTCTGAAATATACTTATGAATCACAAATTTAAATGAAGTTTCTTTTACATGTACAATTCTGGATTGAAGGATGTTAAGAAAATCAAACGCGACCCCGCAAAAAACCCTATGCGGGATCTCCACATCAGGAAACTCTGCTTAAACATCTGCGTTGGTGAATCTGGTGACAGACTTACTCGTGCTGCCAAGGTAAATTTTTAACTTGCGTTTGAAAATATAGTAATTTTAACAAATCAATTTTCGTTTCTTTATTAGGTGTTGGAACAATTAACAGGACAACAACCAGTCTTCTCCAAAGCCAGATATACCGTGCGTTCTTTTGGCATTCGTCGTAATGAAAAGATCGCCGTACACTGCACAGTTCGCGGTGCTAAAGCTGAAGAAATTTTGGAACGCGGCTTGAAAGTGCGTGAATACGAGTTGAGACGCGATAACTTCTCTGCCACCGGTAACTTTGGATTTGGTATTCAAGAACATATCGATTTGGGTATCAAATACGATCCCTCTATTGGTATTTATGGTTTGGACTTCTACGTCGTATTGGGCCGTCCAGGTGAGTAAAATGGTCGAGTGTGTATTTGTGTTGCACTTAATTAGGTGTCTGTTGGTCTTCTCGCCTCTGGCACTCAGTAATGTGCATAAATAAATAATGTGATCTATGCTTAATGTGGCTGATAAATAATAGTTTAGTTGCACGGTATAGTTTGTACATTAAACTAAATACCAAATGGGTAAATTTTCCATAGTCGGATAGTTTTGTTTATATTGCAAATTGTGTTGCAGTTTTTGTAATTGTAAATAGTTAAAGGATAACTCATAACATATATTTAGAACTGTAATTTCAATACAGGTTATAAATAATTGTTTTCTTTTTGTGTTCCAGGTTACAATGTTGCACACAGAAAACGCAAGTCCGGCACAGTTGGTTTCCCACACCGTCTCACAAAAGAGGATGCCATGAAATGGTTCCAACAGAAATATGACGGTATTATTCTTAACAGTAAAAAGTAAATAATGCCCATGTTGTCATTAGTTGGGAAATATAATATTTTTTAAAACAAATTTGTTTATTTTTTACTCTGTAAAAGCAAACCAACAACAAGATAAGTATATATTGCAACATTCCGTAAAAGTTACCAGTTCAATTTTTTTTTTATTAAAATATAACTCAAAATTGGCAAACTGATATTTGCAAATAAGTGTGCCTAAACAACAGCAAACAAATCAATAAATTAGTTTTAGTCAAAATCATATAATTTTGTGGCAAGATTATAGTTGGATTATTCGAAACATTACATGTTTATATATGTATGTCTCTACATACGTATATCTATTTAAGTACACGGTTTATTTGAATTATAAATACTATAAAACAATAATTCGTAGATATTAGAATGGTTAAAAATTATTGAGTATTTTATGTGGGTAAAGATCACTGGGGAAATATTAAAGATGAGAGGGAGGGAAGGCACTAGGTTAAACAAAATTTTCAAAACGGCGGCAATGCCCATAGTGTTGATGTCTTATCAGCTGATGTCGAAAGGAAGGAGAAATCAGTCGGATGCCAACGTGCTGATATAGCTTTGTCGCTGTGTTGCGCGACTAACACAGATGGTAGGGGCAGGGTTAAATCGCCTTGCAAATCGGTAAGGACAATATTGTTGTCATATCCACATGTGAGCAAATAATAGGCCGATGGTGAAAAACGTATAGATCTATAACAAAAGGAAGTAATTGATTAACAGTTGTTATGTACTCCGACGTCTGATACACTCTTATAACCCACCTTATATCTGCGGTATGTGGCTGGAAACATTGTATGGGCCGGTTTCCTCGTATGTCAAAAAGCACACATGCGCTATCCTCATGTCCAGAGACCAATAAACGACCAGAAGGGTCAACACATACTGAAGCGACAGGTGAACCAAATGTTGACCCTTGCAGTGTCATTGGAGCAACTGTATTAACACATTCGTTAGAACGCAAGTCCCAAAACCGAATTGTTTTATCCTAAAAATTGAAACATCTGATTTAACAACAGTTTTTAATATCTTAGTGTCCTAAATTTAAGTAAAACAATACTTTTGTTTTGGACACCAGTGTATGTGTGAAAGCTAATGGTATTTTCGAATTAAACATGTCCACTTATATAATAGCTGTGTGTTAAGCAAATACCTGCGATCCCGAAACAAACATAACACCACCCCAATTGTATAATGATAGAATATGTCCACTGTGACCACCGAGCGTCTGATAGGGTGTCGCGGTCGCACAATCGGTAACATAAATTTTGCAATCGCCAGCTCCACCACTTATAAGCAGTCGCGATTTATTTACGGTATCTTCCACGAAACATAGATCCCTAACGGTGCCATCATGCATAGTTAAGTCGATTTCACGCCCTTCTAGTTGTGTTTCATCGTTATTGAAATGCATAAGCTTAACGGTCTTGTCATTTGAACCTGTCGCTATTAATATGCCATCCGCCGACCATGCTGTGCAATAAATTGAGCCTTTATGATGTTTTGTGCGTTTAAATAATACAGTAGGTTGTTGAACTTCATGAAATTTTCTGAAATGAGAGGTTGCATTTTTTTTGAATTTGTAGTTTGAAAATTGTAAATCCAAAATAAATACTCACTTTAATTCAGACAATTGCGGATATTTGCAAATTCGAAATGTTTTCGAATTTGAACCGACAACATATAATTTTCCATTCGGATGGAATTCGGCACAGCGAACAGCCTGGACATCTGTTAATGTGGTGACAGGTAAAAATCTTGGTCGTTTTGGTTCGATCTGCATTTAATAAATATGTATGTAGATGCATAGTAATTTGATCAGTTTCAACATAGCATTAAATTAAAAGCTTTAAAAACTTCATTGATAATATCAATGGGTAAAACTGAATTAACTTTCTCAAAATAGCAGTAAATTCTATATATAAACACAATTCGCTTTGTTTTTGTAAGCACACATACAATAAAGAACACGCATACATATGTATTTCATTTCCATGCACACTAACGCATATTAATAGACCTAAACTGTATATTAGAAACAATGCTAGAAATTTACAGCAAAGCTATCTACTTGAGAATGCAGTTAGCAATTGCAGATTTTTTTTCGTTGTAAAATCCCAATGAATACTCACTTCGTTAACTGTTTTCGTTTTTCCCGAAATCATTTGCAAGAATTAAATATAATTCACTAAAAAACCTATTTATTGCTGACACAATTTGTTTTCACTCCTAAACTTCGATTATGACGTACTAAACTAAAAGTGTATTACCCAAGTCAAATCTAGATTGGAGAAACTTTGTGGCAGTTGAACCATGCTCTATTGTTGTTGTATGAGAAAGTATCTTTCACCTGACTGTAACTTGTAACTTAGCACACTCTGTAAGTAAGCCGCTAGTTAGTAATTAAAGGTCAATTCATGTTTAGTCAAGTACGATCCTTCTGTGGTTTTATTGTTTATAAAATTATATGTTATTATTTATAAATAATGAGATATTCCTAAATAAAAATATTTAGATGAAATGGTTCTCGTAAACAAAAAATATCTAAGGAAATAACAGGAAATATTGTATATTTTTTCAGTTGCTGCAATTATGTATTTGGAATATATGTAAACAAATAAAAACAAAAAAAAAAAAATGAATTTGTTGTTGATAAACAAGAATATCCTAATCAGGTTGTTTATTTTATTTATAGAAAAGCGTAAAAAACACTTATTACCATAGTCACCAAATCAGATATCCTTACATTAATGTCTTTCATTTCCTTAGTTCCATAAAATATCATTTAAAAAGAATAATATTAAATTATAAATATAATTGATAGTTTTAAACATTTATTAATGATAACTGCGATAAATAAATGTAACGATACAGAATAACACCATTGGCTTATTTAAAGGTTAAATGTTTCCAAAATTAAACACGTACTCTCTGACACACTCTGTATTGCTTTTCATTTCTTATTGTATAATCAGACATTACTATTCCTGTAATACAAAATGTTTAGGTTAAAAATACCTCGAACGCAATTTAATTTCGGTTTTCAAATCTGCAGAAATTATTTATCCCATGAATACAAAAATACGTTAGTTGACTTTAACGTGCATGCATTAGAAAGCAACAATGTTCGGACGAAAGGCTATCCGGCGCAAGGTGTCATATTGGTTGACATAGTGAATGGCATTGCACATGATAATAGGGACAACGGATTCAGTGAGTCTTTGTTAAAATTACGTTCAGCACCTGATAAAGCAGCACAGTTCGACGCTACAAATTATGCAATATTCAGGAATTTCCTTGATCACGAGAACGTAGATGAATTACTACCCATAATAAAGAATCGTCTGCAAAGCGGCATATTCATTGACAACTTCATAGGTTGCTACATTTTAAATCAGCTTTTGCAAGAGAATAATTTTATTGGTGCTACCGAGGTCAGCTTGGAAATATTTAAACAGGATTCCTTAGACAATAAATTAGTTACTGGCTTAATTTTGAAATCTATTTTTGAATTCTTGAAATTAAATATTGACCAAATTATTCCACCAGTTGTTAAGGAAAAGAAATCTGGGAAAAAATCGGATGAGGTAAGTAGTGTATAATAAATACCATCAATGCAATGAAATTAATTTGCAACTGTTAAATCATTTTAGAAAAAAATACGTGTAAAGTTCATTCGAAACGAAAGTACGAATCAGCAAGCAGAAGAAATCGGGAAAGCGCTTTGTAGAATATCAGAATTATACCCAAACGAACTTACGGAAAACCTAAAATTATTAGGTGCTTTATTGGATAATAGAAATGATTTAGCAACTTCACTTATAAATAACAAGGAAATCGTCTTCTGCAAACAAACATTAGAACTCTGCCAGTCATTGCTAAAGAATAAGGAAGGTGTTGATGATAACTTAACAAATGGCATAAATCTTCGTTTGGAAGAAGCTGTTGATACCAAAAATATAGATGCTTTGTTGTCGGTATTTTTAGAAGCTGGTAAAAAAGATGAAATCAAACTCATTGAACAACAAAAAGCGAAATACGAGATATGGAAAGAACAAGATACTCTAGAAAAGAGCAAACAAATTAATATTACACCGCCTAGTGAACGAAAAGAGAATATTGAACAGATACTAGCTGATATAAATCAAAACAGACAAAAGCTTTGGTATTTTGAAAACGAAGAATTAATCGATTTAGAGATATTTAAGAAGAATAAAAGTTATCCCAAAAGATGGTTTGGAAAGAAAAAGAAGCCAAAGGTAGTTGATGACAATTACGTTCCACCAGAAATAACTAGAAAAAGCTAATGAACATAGCTGATGTTTTTAATTCACTATGTGAATTTGAAAATAAATACTTTGTTAAATAATTACAAAAAAGAATATTTTTAATTAAATTCTTTGTGGGATATATGATATTTATGATCACAAAAGTAAGGTTTTACAAGGCGTAGCTATATATTTTTTTTAATATAAACATTTTGTAATGCTTCAGATAATGCTGAACCGTTAATTTTTCAATGATCATATAAAAATTTGTGTTCGCTGGGTTCTTTTTTTATTGATTAATTTGGCAGCACTTAAAAGCGATAATCGTTTAAATATTTCTAATTGGGAATACTAATATATAGATGTGTACATATATAAAAACCATACTAATAATTTTTAATAACTTAAAATAATGTTTAATTATATAAATATTTTAGTCAGTGTGCAACGTGCTAAATTTGAAAATAACAAACTTTCAGTGCTGCCAATACCAATAAGAAACTAAACATAATCGGATTTAATTATTTATATAATTGTTTGATTAATCATACAAGTAGAATTATGTACAAAATCCAAAAATGACTTTATTAGGGGAAATTCACACCTTGCAATTTTCATTAAAATTTAGACCTTCACCATTATATTATGAATATGATAAAAGTTAGTTGATGAATATCAACTAATTATTGTGTTAAATATTATTTAATTTAATAGGTTTCGCGGAAAACTAAAACTAATTGGAATGTGAAGTGTTATATCAAACCAGCTCGCATATTTATTTAATTAAAATACATCCGTGAAGAAGTGGAAAAAGTGCGCTATAAATATTACGCACATTATTTAACATTTTGTCGCTGATTTAATATTTATGAAAAGAAGATTTTGGCAACTCTGTGCGGTAGCGTCGGCCAATACAAGACGTATTGGGCGTTGTCTACTAGGTAAAAAGGGCGGTTGAAGCGCTAGCTGTTTTTAGAAAGTAACCATAGCTTGCAGTAATCAGTTGTTCAAACAGCAACGTTGGGAATTTGCGAAAGTTATATTTGTATTTAAGTTGAAAGTGTATTAAATTTTATTGTACAAAATGAGAGAAATCGTTCACATTCAAGCTGGTCAGTGCGGTAACCAGATTGGAGCTAAGGTAAGTTAATAAATAAGTGTAAATAATCAACATTAAGTTAAAAGCAACTAAATTAAACAATTGTAATAAATTTGAATAAAATCGATTGATTACACGTAGTAGTGCACAAGTATATGTATATAAATACTATATAAGTAGAGAAATCAATATTTTCCGGGTCACATACAACTAATTGGACAATTTCGGTGTAGATACATCTTTATATATGATATGAAAAAGGATTGTCAAGAGATTTTAATGTAGATCTAAAACAAACCGGCCAGGTGTTCATTTGTTGACCACAATGTACAGTTTTGCAGAGGAAATTTTGCTGAATACGGATGCCGCATTGTATCTACCACAAGCTGTCGCTTATGTTATGTACATACATATTTATATCCGGCGTTTTGCGAAACTACCAGCACATTTCGATATATGAGATATGACATGAAAGTTTCACAGCTCGAATTCCTTTAGAAAATCTTGGAAGTAGTAATGAAAAGGCGATATTCACATAATTTGAAGCTAGTTCGTTTCACCGAATGAGTTCGTGGTCATTAAAGTGACGTCGACATTTTGTGCAAGTTTTGTATATACATAAGTGGTTAGAGAGGTTAGAACGAAGAGTTCGCGTTAGCTTTTATGCGTGTATATGTACATAGTATACTTGTATAGGTATAAATGTGTATATACAATTTTCGCCGGTATGAATCACATAAAATTTTATGTACTCAATAGAGAAAAACTAGTTGGAGAAATTAGGTTTTCTTTGATGTAAATACTTTTCCAATTAAGTTTGTATTTAAGAGATAATTAAAAAAGTTGGTTGTTTATTTTCCTTGTACGATATGACTGAAGTAACAGCTGTCGTTTAACAAACAAAAGGCGAGTCAAATTGATTAATTAGAACACCCACATAATTTTTTTTTATGTTGGAAACTATTTAACCTCCCACACCTTGAAATTTGTCTTCAAAATGACGTAAGCTTGAAAATAGTTTTAGTGTTCATACTTTAAGTTAAGATTTGGTGACGTAAGTGTTTTGCCGCAATCAATTTATACCTTATATGAAACTATGCCAGTATATATACCACATATACCTAGGTGGGCACATATGTACGGTACGCATTGGTGTACATAAATGTGAACAACAGTAGTCTGAAGATTTTTGCCCACGTATCGCCTTGGCTTATGATTCGCGATGACTTCATCACTTAAAAAATGCTAAACATGGTTGTGGGTAAACAAGTTCTACTGCTATATGTATAAAAGTAAGCGATAAATGGTAATAGTGAAATAATTTGTGTATTATGCACGTACATATATACCAAACGTACATGCATATATTTACACAAATCAATAATCTTATACATGCAAACGTAGCAGCGAGTAATATATATGTACATACATACATGTATGTCAAATCAAGATGAGAAAGTTTAGTATACTATACATTTGAAGCTATAATTAAAAAATTATATTATTTTTTCTACAAATATACTAATTAACATAATATATTTCCTTTTTTTAATTTAATTTTAGTTCTGGGAGATCATCTCGGACGAACATGGAATTGATGCTACTGGTGCCTATCATGGTGATAGTGATTTGCAATTAGAACGCATCAACGTATATTATAATGAGGCGTCGGGTGGAAAGTATGTGCCACGCGCAGTCCTTGTTGATTTGGAACCTGGCACTATGGATTCAGTGCGCTCAGGACCTTTCGGACAAATTTTCCGTCCAGATAACTTTGTCTTCGGACAATCTGGTGCCGGTAACAATTGGGCGAAGGGCCATTACACAGAAGGTGCTGAATTGGTCGACTCTGTGCTCGATGTTGTCCGCAAAGAGGCTGAATCCTGCGACTGCCTACAAGGATTCCAACTGACACATTCCTTGGGTGGTGGCACTGGTTCTGGTATGGGAACCTTACTCATCTCCAAAATCCGTGAAGAATACCCCGACAGAATAATGAACACATACTCAGTTGTACCCTCACCTAAAGTATCAGACACAGTTGTTGAACCTTACAACGCGACCCTCTCCGTGCATCAATTGGTTGAAAATACAGATGAAACCTATTGTATCGATAACGAAGCTTTGTATGATATTTGCTTCCGCACACTGAAATTGACCACCCCAACATATGGCGATTTGAACCATTTGGTCTCATTGACAATGTCCGGTGTAACCACCTGCCTTCGATTCCCTGGTCAACTGAACGCTGACTTACGCAAACTAGCAGTGAATATGGTTCCTTTCCCTCGATTACATTTCTTCATGCCTGGTTTTGCTCCTTTGACATCACGAGGATCTCAACAGTACCGTGCTCTCACCGTGCCAGAACTTACACAACAAATGTTCGATGCCAAGAACATGATGGCTGCCTGCGATCCACGACACGGACGTTATCTCACTGTTGCTGCTATCTTCCGTGGACGTATGTCTATGAAGGAAGTTGACGAACAAATGCTGAATATCCAAAACAAGAACAGCTCATACTTCGTCGAATGGATCCCCAATAATGTTAAGACTGCCGTTTGCGATATTCCACCAAGAGGTTTGAAAATGTCGGCTACATTTATTGGTAACTCGACAGCTATTCAGGAATTGTTCAAACGTATTTCGGAACAGTTCACTGCTATGTTCCGTAGGAAAGCTTTCTTGCATTGGTACACAGGCGAAGGCATGGACGAGATGGAATTCACTGAGGCTGAAAGTAACATGAACGATTTGGTCTCCGAATACCAACAGTATCAAGAAGCCACTGCTGACGAAGATGCCGAATTCGAAGAAGAGCAAGAAGCTGAGGTCGATGAAAATTAAATTTTCACAAAATGAATGCTCAAACTTTCGATGGGACGGCGAAATCGAATTGTATTTTTATTTAATTGAATAAAGTCAGTTGGCTTCAAAAGTTCGAAAATTGCAAAAAAAAGAAATTGTTTTACTTGTAGGAAAATAAGAATTGAGAAAAAACTAGACTAACAAAAAATTTAGGTACATAAGATTCTTAAAAAACCGAACAAGTATAGTAGAGAAAAAATTAGGTTCATAAGAATATTAAAAAACCGAATAAGTATAGTAGAGAGAAAAAATGTCTTCATGGCGGCCCTTATGCTTAGGAGCCAGAGGGTCTTAGATATATTGTATGTGCGCACATACATATGTCTGCGATCATATTTGTTTCCATTGCTGCAACGGAAAATGTATACATATTTACTCGGACAGTATTGCGCTCGGATGTGTACATTACACTAACCTATCCCAAGTAAGGAATCGCAGCTGATTAAAAGGAATGCGTAGGTTTTTAATTTTTGTTGTTCTTTAGCTCACAGCATCTGCTATATGAATACATACATAGGTACATGCTTATGTACTTAAATAAATATATACTCATTTAGCACCACTTTTATGTACATATGAATGTATATATATATTTACAAGTGTATGTATACATACATACATATATAAGTTTTTTTAAATGCATATATATCTACTTATGCACATACATACATACATATATGCGTAACTATATACATTTTTTTTTGTAAATATATAAATATCTATTTTGGTTTCGTAGTAAACAACAAATATTTTTTCTAGAAGTTTACGAATTTTCTCGGAACGGTAGAAACGCCTAAAAGTATGCATATTGTATTTCTGTTTATGTGGGTGTGTATGTTTTTCTTCTTGCTTATGAGTCATATTTTCAGGCATGCTTTCAGGCGTTTAGCTGAAATCAGAATTCATAAGCACTAACAAATTGTAAATGCATGTGTAATTTCATGAACAACAACAAATGTCTTAACTGTGTGCATTCCACCCTTATAAAAGGGTTTGGCTTTGCCACAACCCGGAATTGTATCCGGAAGAGTGACTCATTTTGTTAATTGTTTATGTAGTTACTATGGGAATTTTTACCACTTATTTATTGCTCAGGTAGACTATTCATGGCGGTGACCAAACGATAATAATATATGTATGTATGTAATTTTTAATATACACACTCGTGCATACATACGCTTGATGGTTGGGCCAGAGTACATTTTTTGCAATTTTTACTACATACGGCAACGTGTCACGGGTCTTTAATGTAAAATTGAAAGTTGGCAACATTGTTGCAGAGCGAACAGCACTGTTGTATGTTGCTTAAAACTGAATTCAAATTCCAGAGTGGAAGCTTCAAACCAAATTACTTTCAAATAACTATTACAGTCAATTAAAAAAATTATTTCAATTGTTTTATTTATACGTTATTTTGTATAGATGTTTTGCAATAATAGTGTGATGATAGTTCAGCTAACCATTCTTCCTTAATCACCGTTATGTTGCTCATAAAAATCTTTGTTGTATGAATGAGTTCAGTAAAAACAATATATTGCGGTTGCGGTAGTGTGTATAATGATGAAAGTGGATGTATGTGCAAGTCAAGACCTTCTTGAATTCGCTTGTACACACCCGTATAATGCAAATATGCTGCATTGAGAAAAAATGCCGATGTAATACATTTGCAAATCGTCTCCACATTTCCATTGCATGATTTTAGCGGTAAATTTAGATGCTTTTTGGCTATTTTGACAAGTTGCTGCCGCAATTCATACGCACAATTGAGATTGCGATAATTCAAATAGTATGTGCGACAAAATTGTTTGCTTTGATCGTTTTCAATAAATGCCGTAAATACATTTAACATTGTAATTAAATCACCTTCGGCCACTTCGAAGTTACGTTTCGCAACGCGTGCCTTAATCTGTCCCTGACCTGTAGCTGGGTGAGCGAAAACTGTTTCCACTTGAAGCATAGCGATTATTGTCAGAATCTCTTCGGAACAATTCATCGAACCGGACATATAAAGCATACGACTGAGCATTGGCGGTAATGGCATTTCGGCCATGAAATAACCCAGTGGCTTTGTAAGATTTCCTTCGTTATTAATGGCTCCTGCAAAGAAGAAATTAAGAAGTTTTTGTTTATTCTCAACATATGTACATACATACAACTGTTTAAATTGTGCTTAAAATCTCTTCAAATTTGAATCTCTGTAGCATTTCTTTTGTCTATTATGCAATATATTTTAATATAATTCGAGATATTTAGTATATGAAAGGCTTTCCTTCAAAACATTGATAAAATAAGAATATTACAAAAACTCTTATCAAAAAGACAGCTTCGCCTCATTCCTCTCTTTTCATTTAGAACTGCTTTACCAGCAATAAATGCCGTTAAGACAAATGTGAGAGCGCTCGAAGGGAAGAGTACAATATAGGAAACGGAAAACAGTTAAACATATGAATTTGTAGAAATGCAGATTTTTGAAGAGATCAAGGGAATGAGAGATTTTTTATAATAACATGTAAGTGTAAATTCATTAATGTCCCGTTATGCTCGTAATATGACAGCTCGCGTCAAATATTTGCAGTGAGGATATACGATAAAAGCGCAATTTGTGCAAAATTGTTCGATTATAAATTGGTTAAACCGGTTATTAGTTTAAATAAGTGTTTTTTTAGTTAATAAATCTCATTGCTGGTGAAAAGTGTAATAAAGTTTGCGATAATTTCATAAATATATATACAGTGAAATACCCTATTACGGACAGTCTTCACAGTCGGACATCTCCCATAACTGGACATATTTCATGAACACAGGTTCTCACTATTATTTTCCTACAAAAGAAATTTCTATAACCGGATATGAGAACGTCCCAATGACTGGACACGGACTATTTTACTAATATTTCGATCAAATTATTTCTGATAAACGGACAAGAATTCATACAATTTGTCAAGAAAGTTGTATATAAACAATTTATAATTTTTTTTTTAATTCTTATTAATTTTTGTATTATTTTGAGATAGTTTTTTAAGAACAATACGAAAAGTGATCACAGCAAACAAATTGTGTTGCGCTGGTGCTGTCTGGTTGGCGGTGGCTCGACGGAAACTAATTGCCATATATTCACTCTTTGCTGACATTGGCTCGCGTTTATTTAATAGAATTATAGTCCTGAGTTGCAGCTTATGATTTTAAAAATACATTTTAACACTCGTTTTGCCATTAAATAATATGTAGACATCTCTTTTAGTCGGACAAAAACACTGCGCGGTGGATGTCCTGTTATGAGGAATTTCACTGTATATTACTATCTGCGATCTGATGTCGGGTCGGACATTTTGTGCTTATCCATAGTAATATAATATAAATACGAGGCGTGAAATTGAATGTGAGTGATTAAAGTATGCGTAAAAGTGATCAAATATGAAACAGGTTCATATAAATAGTATTTTTTTTTAAATTAGATTGTGGATTGAATAGAAAGCAGATGCTTGGTGTTTTTAAGTCACAAACATAGCAGGCATGGCGATCTAACCGGTACTGGCGGTTATTGTGTACAGAAATTAAGGTATATAAATAACTTTTGGAACAACAAATTTATTGCCCACTAAACTGTTATGTCGGTAAGTGTTTTAATTATTAATTTAGAGCTAAATATTCGATTGCACTGGGGTTTAACAAATTGAAATTGATGTAAAAAGACTTATTCTCTGCACTTACCTAGAGCATGTAGTGTTTCTAAAGCAGCCAATACATTTTTGGCCGGCGGTGGGGAGGGAAAATTGAATTTCAAAATATTACTAATTCCTAGTGCTTTTATATTTAATATCATTGCACTCAATTCACATCGTCTTATTTCTGGTGGGAATCGATCGGGTAATTTTTCAAAATCTTCTTCCGTATAAAGACGATACACTTTTCCGGGGCGTGTGCGTCCGGCACGTCCAGCTCTCTGCAAAGAAGTAGCTTTGCTAATGGGCACTACGACCAACTGATCTGTCGCACTATCTGAGTCGAACCACTTTAATTTAATAAACCCACAGTCAACCACTGAAATATAATTTTGTTTATATAAAAAAAAAATCTTTTGAAAATGAGATATAAAAAGTTTAATTTTACCATATACAACACCCGGTATAGTGATCGAAGTTTCAGCGATATTTGTTGCAAATATAACTTTACGTACACCTTTCTCCGCGGCAAAAAATACTTTTAATTGCTCTTTATGTGTTAAAGATCCATACATGGGTACAGGCTGCAATGTGTTATCGTCTTTTAAATTGATGTAGTCCTTTGTTAAACTCACAGCTTGTAGTACTTCCTCTTGCCCCGTGAGAAAAACTAAAATATCACCTTGAGCTTCTTTCTTATGAATTTTCCATACAGTCTCAACGGCTTCATTTACATAGTCCGCACATGGATTGCTTAGATAAAATATGCTAATCGGATGTGTTCGACCTTCAACAGATAATATTATGCTTGAATTAGTTTTGAAGAAGTCGGCGAAAGTGTCAGCATCAATGGTGGCTGACGATATAATTAATTTTAGTGTAGGTCTCTTGTTGACCACTTTCTTCAACAGGCCGATAATAATGTCTGTTATTAAATTACGTTCATGTGCTTCATCAATCACAACAACACTGTAACGCATTAATAAGGGATCTGTGAGGAGTTCGCGCAATAGAATGCCTTCTGTCATATACTATTAAAAAGAATATAAAAATAAATGTTTATCTGTTTGTTGTTTGTTTAAGCAATTTGATATTCCTTACCTTTATAGCTGTAGCTTCGGATGTTTTTTCCAAAAATTTTACCACAAACCCGACAGTACTACCGACAACTTCACCACGTTCCAGTGCTACACGATTTGCTAAAGTTATGGCGGATATGCGACGTGGTTGTGTTATACCGATTTCGCCCTTTGTATGCCAACCCAATTCGTAGAGGTACTTGAAAAAGAAAATTGGTTAATTTATAACACATTTTTACATCATGTTGATAAATAATATTGAATTTGAACTTTTACGAATCGCACAAAAATATTTCAAGCCCTTGCAGAGATTCAAATTTGTATTTCCGCTAAGAAATTTTGAAACTAAAAATTGTTATATGTGAGCTGGTGTACGGAAAGGGGGCTTAGGTGTCAAAAAATCATTTTCATTTTTTCGTTGATTCGGATGGAAGATGAGATGCTTAACAGCTGTTTCCCAGAAAACTAGTTTTCGCACGTTAGCTCCCTTTTTGTAGACCAGGTCACATATGTGTTACGAATATTTATTAATTTTGCATTTTTCTCATTTTTTGTGTTCAATTGATTGAATTCATTTAGTTCAGCTCTTCCCACCACAATTGGAAATTAAAATTCTTGCTTAAACAAATACAAATATTTTATTGATACTTTTTATATTCGAACTACCTTAAAACTTATTAGAGCGATAAATTTTTAGCAAATTTAAGAGCTCTTTGTATTTTAGCTTTTATACTTAAGAATATCGATTGAATCCACCCATACCTACCGCATTTGGAAAGTAAAATGCTCTCTTACACAAATACATAACTTATTTAGCGTTTTATTAAAAATCAACACAATTTGTTCTTTATTTTAGTATACATATTTTGCAGGTATTTTATATATATATAGTGTTAAATTTTACATAAAATATCTTCGATTCAATAACAATTCACATTTTGTACAAACACGACATTTAGAAAAAGAAAATGGATCAAAACGATGTATTATTACCGGATACAGTGTTAAAAATGAAATTATGAGCCTCTAAAACATGCATTTCTGTGATACAAATTACAATTAACAGTACAATATAACCGACGTATTGTATAGCCTTTAAGAAGTCCCACAATTTATCGCAAAATATACTTAACAAAACTAGATGTAGCAAGGAATGCACATTAACTATTCGCCACATCCACGCAACACATAAAAACCACGCTGATTTAAAGGTTATGTTCTGTCGAATGAATTGTGTTGGCGTTACATCATTACGCTCCAACATGTCTTGGTATACGGCGATATAGCGATTCCAAGCAGTCGAGCTAACAAGCAGCTGCCCTGTGAAGGTTAAAACTTTCTTGACCACCTTTGGTGTCATTGATTTGGCTTTAGGCCTCGTAACAGGTTCAGGTAGTTTTGATTCACTCATTGGTAGTTGAGAGTAACCACGGCGTGGTGGATTGTTTTTCAGGTAAAAGAAAATACCCAAAAGTAAGGCTATACAACCCAGACCATCACAAAGGCCATCGATATAATAACCGGATGTACCAACTTCAGATCGTTCTCCGTGTATATTCTTTTTAGCGCGCGCCACATGACCGTCTAGGTCGTCTAAGAAGGTGCGTAATTGAAAGAGTACCACACCCAAACGGCGATAGCCCAAATTATCCGATGAAACCATTTTACCCGCAATGCATGCAACTCCTACATGGAAGAACGATATCATATTTGCTGTGATGAAATTGCTCCGGGATATCCCGACGATATTGTCAAATATAGTTGCAAGCGGTGCAAATAGATAATGATTCGTATGGTCAAGGAGTACAGCTTTCACCGTCACGTGACATAAAGGATTCACATCACACGATAACATATGATGGCGCTCATAGTAACTGACCGATTTTATCATTGTATAATCTGTAGTTGCTTCACCGCCTAATGCATTATTCGCTAATAAAGTTGTATTTATGTGGTAATCTCGTTCGATTGCATATCTTTGTATACGTAAATATAACTGAATGTCCATAAATATATAAAATGCCAATAAAGCGAAGAGAAGGCATAGTAATATTTTACTAACTTGTGAGCTTGGACCCACCATTTCTCAATACAATCTTTTTGTTGGTAGGTATATGTATGTGTGTGTGAAAACTTTGTTATATGCGTAAAAGTTTATAAAAATTTTTCTCTTGTGTTAATTTTTTTAAGGAAATTTAGTTTTTATTGAATTGCTCCAATTAGCACCGGAAATAAACGTTCATGTCACAATAGTTGTGTGTACGAGCAAATATGGTTGAAATGTGAATCTGGAAAAAATATCACTTAACGTAAACAAAACCTTTATAAAGAATATAACAAAAACCGCAAGCAAATAAACGACATTGCATTTTATCGCATTTCGGAAATATAAGTTTCATTGTAAATGAGCATACTCATTTTCTTAGAATCAACTGTATTCCTTTGCGTACCCAAGTATGGTTTAATAATGCAGAATAAGATCTACAAGAGTTTTCTAATATACTTTTGATTTATAATAGTCGAACATACTTTTAACCCATAATACTCTATCATAACATGGTTCTAAAATTACGATATTAATTTTTTATAATAAAGCCAAATATTTATAAAAAAAAAAAATGAACATCTCACAACCTAGACTTAAATAGTTTTTTCGAGGAATAAAAATTTTAGAAAAAATTCTAATACCTGTGGTAGTTGTGTGCTCTTTCCGCTACCGGTTTCGCCAACTAATATCAAAACCTGATTTTTTTCCAAACAATATAATATATCTCTGCGGTACTTATGAATAGGAAGTCGCTTTCGTTGTTCAATTATTGGTAAATTATGATTTGCATTGAATACAAAACACGATTCCGTTTCATTAGTAGTAACATAATCATCCCTTCTTGACCCTACTTCATCGACATCTGGAAAAAATTAGAAAGTAATTTGTTGGTAAAATTCAAATAGACGGGTTGTTCTACTCTGTCTCTTGCTAAAAATTTTCGGTTATAATGCTTCGAATTAATGCTGTGTTACTTCAATCCAATACCTATATCTTTACTAAATTTAAATTTGACTAACAATTTTTGATATATGAACTATATGACTATAAAAAATACTAATCATTCTCGTTAACGATAACGTGTTTCATCGTAGTCATCATATGTTGACTAATGATAACATGCTATGAATTATTTACCTTTAATCCCAATTAATATATTAAGAAATTGTATATACACACATATACATACTTATATAGACTCAATACTTTATCTGAAACTAAGCTATCGCTGCAAATGAAGTATATATGTATAATCTACCACCTGATCAACATGGTATGCTCGTAAAAATGATGTTTACACCTAACGTTTATACTTTGTAATCAATATGGAAAGAATTCAATTACTTTTTTAAGGTGCACGTCAGTTGTTATTACTCAGCACAAATGCAAAAATACGTTTTATTTATAGAAGAACGAAAGCTATTTAGGCCACTACCACAAAAAGTATTTACCACTTTTATTTTGTTTATTTGCTTGCTTTTTTTAATGCATATCTTATATCGATGTGTGTACAAACCTGGGGCAAGAAAATTCGGTTTCAGTTGTAGTGAAACCATAATACTCCAGTATTTATAGACAATTTTCGTGTACAATTTCCTTTTTTAACAATATTGACGATTATGACTACGGAGACTTCACTCTTAATTAATAAACCAAATTGTGGTTTGTTATTTTCTAAGGAGCAAAAGCAAATTATTGAAACACAACAGCGTACTCAATTGAAAAATACATTGACACAGGGTGTGTTAAGTTAATTTTTAAATTTGCACAGTGTGTACAGGAATGTGAAAAATGTTTTATGTATACGAATTTAACCTATTTTGCTAACTGTTTCGAGATAGTACTTCAATTGAGAATGGAAACTGTTAATTCGTTTACGCAAAAAATCAATAAATTTATCACAAAATTCGTATAAGTTTGTACTAAATTCGGTGTTAGGTTTTGTGATCGATATTTATTAATTAATTAATTTGCAATATTTATGAACACTCAATTATTTGCATATACGTTATTACACTAAATACTTTACAGGAATACAATGATGCTATTATAAATAAAATGTACGCCTTAAAGTTAGTTTTAATGACAGTGGTCTCTCAGTTAATAAATCAATTACTCATGACTTTTAAAGTAAATAACATTTTCTTCTCCACAAATAGCAGCAGCATGAACGATGATAGGATGATCGACAATAACATCTGTAGTATTTGTAATGACTACAGCAAGAATGCAGACTTGAATGACAGTAACATGAGTCATGCAGACAATATAAATGGCAAGCTGAATCACACATGGTTTTGTTTTGCTGTAAATAAAAGAAAGTCATGCAAATTTAATTATTTAAAAACATTTCTAACACATTAACAACTAGTTTAAGTAATAAGTTCTCATGTTGACATATTCATTTCTGATTTTCTTTATTTAAAATAATTTAATTTTTCAACACTTACTTCTGTTAAACAATTTACTCAAAATAAATACGTTCCGACAAAGATTTCAAATGCGACTAAAGTCATCCAATGCGAATTTCAAAATATTTGTAGTCGAAAATAGGCGCACCACCAGTACCTGGTTACCTGGTTAACATGTTAGATCGATAACATAATCATTTGAATTGCATTAACATACGAAAAAGGCTTACACACCAATATTTCGAAGTAGTAGGGTCATGCACTGGTACCAGTAAAATACAGTTAACTCGCTTTGATGTGAACTATTAAGAAGACTTAAGGATACAATTTTATTACTCAAATAAAATAGTCCGTGCCAATATTACTAGGCAATATAATATAAGTATAAATGTAAGTAAAAAATTAAATCTTAGTAAAAAGTTCGTCCTAATAATCATAAAACTATTTACAACTTAATAACATTTTAAAGAAAAAAATATTTTTTAATGTAAATTATATTATTATACAGAAACTTAACTATTATTTCTTTAATTTAATGTATGTATATGGTGTAGATACTTTGTATAGATATTTTGTCAAAATCTGTTTGTTTTTTATGAACTCTATTGATTGGCAATAATTTTACAGGACAATTTATGCTCTAAATTAATAATTGTATATGGCTAAACGAGTAAATAAAAATATATGTTCATATATTATCATATATTAATATAATCAATGTACGTACATACATATATGTATTACGCACACAAGTCATTTCAACCTGACCTAGTATCAGTAAATAAACATTGGTATTATTTTTTTTTGTTGCCATTGTTACAATTGTCTTTAATCCAGTTATATTTTTCTTTTATCCTTGGAATATATACATACATACAAACATACATTGAATTTTTGCATGTTTTTGGTAAGAAAAGATAGCCTTAATCACCGAGAAAGATTTGTGAATTAAAACTTGAGAAAGAAAAAAATAAAACAATAAGAGCAAGTTTTCTCATATTTATGTATCTCAAAAAAAGAAAAGAGAAGAATATGGGTGTAATTTCGAGAAAATGCTTAGGCAAATTTCTATTAATAATACCATTTGATAACAGTTTTTTGCTAGATATGACTTTTATATCATCTGATCAAATTTAACCTGGACAGGCTCTATTATTGCCTTAAAAATAAGCACCTTTTGAGGAAATGCAAGCACGCCAACATTTTATCCAAATTTCCATAGAGTTGTTTAAGCTTCGGATGGGATGGGCTGCATTGACCTCAGCGAATTTTGTATTTTTTCGGTTTCGGCTCATTTTTGGTGTCTACATTATTGAAAAGTCTCGCCAGTTATATTCATAAGCTCACATCTCGTTACCAGTATCAGCTACGTCGTCTACGTCTCCGCTATTTGACGTCGTTTTTGCAAAAGATTCAGATTTTTTGGAACGAGCGCAACATTGACACGCCCAAAGCATTAACCAAAAAGTGTTGGAGGCCTCGTCTATCGCTCTGATGTGAACACGAGCGATTCGATCTGACGATTTGCAAACATTATTTCTTTAACTTTTCGATGTTATGATTATTAAAAGAGGTGGATGGACCACTCGAATGATTAAAATTTCGAGATCTCACTGAAATGCTTATGTTGGTAAAAAGGTAAACTTCCCAAAATACTTTGGACACACAATAATTGACATATTGAATATCTGTCGTCTGAAAATGCTTGCCTTTCATCTGCCTTTTTAGGCAAGGAAACAAAAAAGTCCGGGCGGCCACATCTGGGCTGTAGGCTTCAGAAGCGTTGGGATGCCGGCCTAGGTTAGGTAGCTGTTCAAAAGAAAGGCGGTGTGAGCTGGCGCGTTGTCGTGGTGAAATTTCCAATCGGTTGCGCTGGCTTGTCGGACCCGATTGACCCTGTATTTGAGTCTCTTGAGGACTTCCACGTTAAACTTAGCAAAAATTGTCAAAAAGACAATTAGCATCGTTTTCGCTTTGGATTTGCTCATTCATCAGCGACCTCTTCCCGGCCCTTAAGAAAGACCTGCCGAAACACACCACTTCTTGCTAAAGCAATATCTGTGGTAAGCCTACTTGATCATATCAAACGTCTTTGTCGCAGATTTACCGAGTTTCACACAGAATATAATCATGTACCTCTGCTCTAACGAACGCTGCATTTGCGGCTCACAGAAACACGTCGCGCGAAAATGTGTGTCCTGACTCTCCAGGTGCTCGGGGACAACTGAACATCCGCCCGTTCGTCAGCTAGAAACGCCCTCTACCGACTCCAGTTGGTGCACGCACGCTCCGAAGTACAGTCACGGCGGAAGAAAATCAGCCCTATTACTTTCCGAACAAACCCTGATAGGAAAGTAGGCTTACAAGTACGATCCATGAAGTAAAAAAAAAAATTCCAACCGCATTCCCCATTAATTTAGTACAACGCTTTTGTTTTACACAGTCGATTTAGCTTACGTATATGTATATATTTATTTATATTTAGAAACAAAAAGTGAAGTAATTACATAATATATAGCGTTCTTTTTAATTTGTAAGTATAAGCAATAATGCCAGAAAGTTTTGTACATGCATAAAAAGGGGGAAAACAACATCTATCAACCTCAAAATACATGATTTTTCATTACAATTTTAAATTGGATTTGTTTTTGTCTTCTTTTCTATATATTTAGTATATATATATCTATATATAACATAACATCAATTCATCATATGAATTACATACAACAACTAAATGTATATTTCTAATTGAATTTTATATTCAGATAGTCGCAGGTTTAGCTAAAATAATAAGAATGAGACGCGTGTGCGACGTGCATCACCTTTGGCTCTTCGAGCCATCCCGTAATGTCACATGCTCCCCTCCGAGCTGCTTGTTGTGCCTTTTGAATCTCCCATACCACCAGCATTGTTATCGTCACCACCTAAAGCGCCCGATGATGACAAGCCACCAGAGAGACCACTCAGGTCCAATTTGTACTAAAAAAGATAGAATTAAGCGCTAAAATAGAGCTACCTTTCATAAAAATGCTTATTGCACGAGTTGATGCAAAAAAATAAGTAATAATTGAGAGACAAAAAAGTTTGTTTACTCTCACAAAAGTGTATGTACGGTTCCAAAAATCAAAGTTTCGAAGAAATCAAGCCTTCTTTATTGAACCCGTTTCGAAAGTAGAGTAGAACTTAATAAACGATAAAATAAATTACATATTAAAATAATATTGCCCAAAATAACATTAAGTGGGGTAGATAAAAAGTTGAAAAGAATTACGCATGCATAGACATACATATGTATGTACATATGTATAGTAGATAAGTAAGCATGCATACACAACGGTTCATAAACGATCATTTACCTTAGTCGCACATTCAAAACATTTTGATACAACCTTGTTAATAACACTCATAAGATTCTTAGTTTCTCGTATAACGTGGTCCACTTTTACAAATGTTGCATCCTTTCCAACAGTGTGGTCTTTAACGGTAAATTGTAGAGTTTGCACAAAAGTCGGCACTCTGTCCAAAATATTCAAAAGATCCTTTTTATTTTGACTAGCTGGTACCTGTAGTGAGTATAAAAAAAAAAAAACCGTTACATACATTTTGCACACCGAGTATTTAGCACACATTATATACATACATACATAACATTAATACATACACATGTATATAAAGTATATATGTATATATTCAGTTCACCTGATAGGAAAATTGTCGTAAGACTTTATATAAACGATTTGCTTCTTCGGCAAAGTACTCGGCTTGCGTAAAGAGATCTTGTGTCGTTCTCAAAGTGCCGTTGCCTTTCGTAAACTGATACATTGCGAATGCCATAGCCGACATGTTTTTTGCTCGTTTAATTATGTCGTTATTTTCGTTAACTTCATCGTTCCATTTCTCATTGAATGGCGCTATTTCCGCAGGCATGTCTTTTGTCTCAGCTGTGGCCACTTTACCCTGTTCCTCTTGGCCAACGGACAGCGGTCGTGCAGCAGTCGGTTTGTATTTCTATAGTATAAAAAAGAAAACAAAAAAAACATAAATTTAAAAGAAATTTCATTGGAAATCGCAACCCTTATAAATAATATTCGGGTATTTTAAACTTTTGTTGTAGCAGCAGAAAAGATTCCTGAAGTAATTTGGTGGAATGCTGCCGAGAGGTTGTTGTTGTTTTAACGGATGCCTTATCCCCGTTAGGACGGTAAGGATTAGTTAAGTTGTCGTCGACGTCATCGAACGGAAGGTCGGACTAAAGGTAGAGAGGAGTCAGATGGGGTTGGTGGGGCATGCAACGAGGTGGCCAGTGTCATGCGGAGACTCATTGCATGCAGGGCATATATTGAGGACATATATTGGATATGTGGGGTCTATTCTGGATAGGTAGGAGCTTAACATGCTACATTATCCAGAACGCCAGCTCTTCGTCTGCAATGGGTGGTGGTTTGACGCCAAGTACGCCATTCACCGAAAGGGAGTTGGTGAAGGTGTTGATGGCTCAACTGTGAATGGCGGTCAGTGCTTGTCGAAAGTGAGTTGCGTTCAAAGTCTGGTCGGCGTATTGTCTGATGTTGTCGACGTAGTTGAAGGTGTCAGCAAGGATGATTTCGGCGAAAGCACACCAGCAGGAACTGCTTGGAGAGGAGTTCATTATGCTCCTTAACTGGGAGTATAAGGGCCTCACTATGCAATTGTTCGATAGGAGACATCAAGAGGTCATTCCTCAATTACGTCGACGACATCAGACAATACGCTGACCAGACTTCGAACGCAACTCAAAGCAACTCCGGAGTACAGTATTCTGACAGGTCTAGAGCTTTCTCGTCTGCGTTTCACTGCATCCAGGCGACCACATTGGTGCGGCGTAGTTAAGGACCGACCGCCTGATTGCGTTGCCAACAACGTTTCTTTGTCATAACCAAGCTTTTTTACTTGACAACGACATGCGGCACAGATTGTTATTCAAGGCAATGCTATTATATCCGAACATATTATCCAAATTGGACTATTATTGTATATAGCATTTTGTTTTACCGATTAAATACATGTATCTAATGTTGTTTTTGCTCACCTTAATTGATTTATTGTCGCATTGTTCGCCAGTAGTGTCTAAGATTTGTTGTGCAACATTTGTAATTTCGGAAATGAGCCACTTCCACATTTCGGCGAAGGCGTCCATATTCTCATTCGCCGGAACACTTGTAGGATATCTTGACAATATTTTAGCAGCTAATATAACTTGTGGACCATATATCCGTAAATTAATAGCTAAACATTTCGATTGTACTTGTAAGCTCTCTGTAAAAGCGATGTGCTGTAACAATTTGCATACATCTATAATATGATCACAACAGTCGTGGAATTTATTTGACCACTCTTGAAAGGATGTCGGATCCTCATTCAACGCCAACAAATGAAAATTATTCACCAATTCCACTGAGGTCTTCAGCGAATGATATAGATCAGCTGTCTGATCGGCAACCGAGAGTATTAGTTGTTGTGTTAGATTTTTTGCTGTACCTATAACTCGATCAATTTCTTCATCCATTATATGTCTTGTATTACGTTCGGTCTTATATAAAATATTTAAACATTTTTTAAGCTCTAGTTTACAACGATCACAAAGGAATAAAATATGTTCTCTATTTTCATGACTTGTATAAGCTGAATCTGTAAAGTCATGTGTTTTCTCTAATAGTTTTTCAAAAGCATATATCAGTTCTTCGATTAATTCAATATTAAATGGTGTCATCAAGTCTCGATCGGTAAATGGTGAAATTTTTGTACCACATTGTTTATAATTATTACCTATTAGAAGACTCTCATCTTCGCTACCAAACGAATTTCGACGCTTACTAGTATATTCATTGTTCCATTTCTTTTCGGTTAACGTAGTTGAGGTGGCGATTTTCGAATAATTATTATTACCTATATACATAGTAGTAGGTTTGGCATCGTCCAACGGTTTCGAACGAAATTTCTCCAACAAAAAGGTTAAATAATTCGTTGATGATTGTACAGTTTCGCCGCCGATATTTTTCGCAGCATGTTCGTTATAGGTTAAAAATTGCGTTTCGAATATGCAATCTTTAACAACAAAATGTATTAAATCCATAGCACGTCTGATTTGACAAAATACGGTATCGCGATTTTCCTTAGCTATCATACAATCATAATGTAGGAGTGTCGCCTTCGAGGAGGATAGCAAAATTGAAATGGAGTGTTCAAGTATTTGTTTAGCGGAAAACATTTGCGCTCGGCGCCGTTCCTCTTTGATATTATTCTGTTGATTTCGTATTAGATATGCAAGCTCTATCATTTCAATGCCGAATAGCGAGTAAGCTCGTACAAATTCGGTAAAATTCACAACTGATTCAAGCTTTCGTAAGCTTTTCACAATTTTCCTCTTTGCAGTGAGGAGTTGTTTAACAACAACAATATCAACTAAAAGCAAAATTCTAGTTACAGCGGATATGAGTGCTTTAGCAGCTATTATAATTGCGTTTTCATCGTAAACAGGTAATTCTAAAGTTGAGTAATTCATGTTATCCATGGCAGAAATATCACATAAGCGTTCGATTGATTTTCCTGCAAGCAAAGTTAAAATATATGAGTAAATATAGTTTAAAAAAAACAAATATGAGTAGAGATCACAACAGAGTTGCTTGACGACGTAGCAAATGCGCATTATTACGGGTTGCAAGACGTGGGTTTACGAATATAACCATCGAACTGTGCAAAAATCTAGCGAATAGGGCTTCAAAAGTGAGTTTTTTGTAAGTCCGGTTCAAATTTGATCATTTGGGGGTACTTTGAAAAATTCTATCATATTGTATGATATTACGTACGTTTGCGATTACTAACATACGTTTTATTTTTTCTGTTGTTATTGGTGTTTCTTCATTTCCGCTTAAATTACCTGCATCTCTTGCATTTCTGCAACATTCCAAAATATCGGATTTGATATCGAGATTGTCCTCGGCAATTATTTCGCCTATTGTCACGAACCTCTCAATTGCTAAATTTACCGCATGACCAACATGACTGATTGCCTTCACTCGACGGTCAGCAGCTCCGGTTTGATGTTTCTCAGTAGCCACCTAAAAATTGGAATATAACACAATTTTAAGCTCAACTTTATGTTTTTTAATTCATTAACATTTTTGTTTTTAAAGCAATATATACAATAAGTAACATTTAGAAAAAAAAATATACAAAACAGCGTCACACTTACCCTTCTCTCACATTCATATGACGACATTTTTGTTATAGTAGAATAGCATTCAGTTTAAAATCTTAGAATTAGATTAGTAATAATATAGGCGCAGTTTTGGAAAGTTCGAAAAAATTTGCTGAAATAATCAAAAGCGTTGAAATTTTACATTTTAGACAAATTATTTACATTATATATATCATAGTAAGAGCTAGGTGCTACATAAGTTTAAAAATCAAAACAAAAAATTTTTAAAAACATTTTGTTGAAAATGGGTGTAAGCACAGACATTATTTTAACCAAAAATATTATTTTGTAAAAAAATTAATTATTCGCGTCAACATTTTCTTATGCATAAAATTTAAAATTAAATAAGTTCCACATAGTAAAAATGTACATATGTACATATAAACGGCTATAATACATAAATCCTAACCTATGCTATGAATATATACATACATACAGATGTGTGTATGTATGTATATGAGGCTATATACCGTTGTATATATTTTAACTTGCACGCCTGTCCACCATGATTAAGTTACAAAGGAGCATATTTTTATTGTATGCAACACAGAAATGCGTAAACACACATACACATGTAATTACAAATGAAAATCTAAGCGTAAATTATAAATTTCTAACAGCGAACAAGTTAAAAGCACCTTGATCTACATATGTACATAGTATGTATATGCTCCTAGATATGATTATACCCATGATAATTTTGTAAGCAACAGCTATAATTTAATATTTCTGGTGTTTAATGGCAAATATAAGCACTTGTTTATATACATTACATCAAATACATACATAAAAGTTTTTTTTATGGTAAAGCTAAATCTCACCTGCGCCTGTTACAATAGTACCGTTATTTAATTTCTTTTCCGACAAACGCATCACGTCAGGACGCAATCCAAATATATTTTAACAACCAATTAGAGCACATTTTTATTAAGTAGGTATTTTTTATTTTGCTTGGAAAATCAAAAATTGAAAACAAGTATTGAATTTTATGTTATAAAGCGCAAATGCGAAAAACCAACTGAATATTATATACAAATGGCATTGCCACATATTCCTTAGACATTTGTTGCTGCCATATTTGCGCCTGACTTCCATGTGTACCTTCCTGTTATTGCTTAAACAGTTTGTAAATATGCCGCAAGTGTTGCATACTTAAAGGCGTTTAGTTGGTGAGATAATACACCGGTAGCGCACTTTTAAGAAAAAACCTGCAAATACTGTTTGTTGTTTAGATTAATATATATTATTACTTTAAAGTAACACCGAAAAATGCGAAAGTTATCCAAAATTACATTTTAAAAATTCCTATGTTACATTGTTTGGGTACATGCCAATAAAAAATATAATACAATTGCTCTCTGGTCACTCTCTGAACATATGATCGAATGTTGTAATCAACTTTATATATCGATAACATTTTTGCCTACAATATGACTATATGACTTGCAAGTCGAGCAGAAGTTTTCTATCATAAGTTTTTAAGTGTTTGCATAATCCAGACGTGCCCAATAAGTGAAGAAAGTTGCATCATGTCGTGCCCGTTTTTAAGTCGCTTCAGTGCAAATTATGTTCGGAATTATTCAGAGTTTTTGGTGCAAACTTATGGCGTTTATTGTCCTGTGTTGAGCAAACAATTCCATACCAATGGTAATGATGGCAATAAAGTACAAACGGGATTGGCTGCTGTTGCAGTGCCTAAGGCAAATATAACACCTAATCAATGCTCATACTCCTCCTCTGCTGTACGCCCAAATGAATCGTTAACGAAACCAATGCCGAATTGCGTAAAGGATATTGAAAATCGAAATGCTGTTGATGTGACTGACAAGTTTGCATATGAAAGTTTTTTCCATGATCAAATTTTAAAGAAAAAGCAGGATTATTCTTACCGTATTTTTCGTAAAGTGAATCGTTTAGCTGGACCTGGACTTTTTCCACATGCTTTGGAATATTCGAAAGAAGAAAGACCTATTACTGTGTGGTGCTCAAATGATTATCTTGGCGTGTCGGCACATCCGAAAGTGAAGGAAGCATCGATCAAAGCTATTGAGTGTCATGGTACAGGTGCTGGCGGTACACGTAACATATCAGGCAATTCTCTTCACCATGAAATGTTAGAAAAACGTTTGGCGCGACTTCATCAGAAGGATGGTGCACTTGTATTTACTTCATGCTTCGTTGCAAACGATTCAACACTATTCACTTTGGCAAAACTACTCCCTGGTTGTCATATATTTTCTGATGCAGGCAATCACGCATCTATGATACAAGGTATACGAAATAGTGGTGTGCCAAAACATATATTTCGACACAACGATCCCAAACACCTACGATCAATGCTGCAACAGGTTGATCGTAATGTACCGAAGATAGTCGCTTTTGAAACCGTACATTCAATGACCGGCGCTATTTGCCCACTTGAGGAGTTGTGTGATGTGGCACATGAATATGGCGCTTTAACATTTATCGATGAAGTACATGCAGTTGGTTTATACGGTCGTAATGGTGCAGGTATAGGGGAGAGAGATGGCTTGCTGCCGAAAATGGATATTATATCTGGCACTTTGGGCAAAGCATTTGGAAATATTGGTGGCTATATAGCGAGCACAGCAACTTTAATTGATATGATTCGCTCATATGCTGCTGGTTTTATATTTACGACATCATTACCACCATCTGTAGTCTGCGGTGCTTATGCAGCAATCGAATTACTCGCCTCTGACGAAGGACGTGCATTACGCAGCAAGCATCAGGGCAATGTGAAATATTTGAAAAGCTTATTGCAGCGTGAAGGTAATTAATTTTGTTTTTTTTTTTTTTATTATTTAACGCTGAAATTGTTGAATTTTTATTATACCACGCATACATTTTTCTATACATTTATAGTAATATATATATACTAACAACCGAATTAGGCAGTCAAACAGTAGCAATAATTGTGGTATAAAATTTTACTACTTTTTACTTATTTAGATTCTGCTATTGCATAAGTACATATAAAAAAGCACACAAAATACAATGTATAGCGCCATTACAAATGTATATACATCTAAGTGCTTAATGTACTAAAAGCCAGTTTTAACCAATACTCGCGAAGTGAAGTTTTGTATTTTCGATTTTCTCTATTCACGTGACAACGTCCATGGTCATATCAATTTGGCAAAAAGTTTCTAAGTTAGATATATGTATGTACCCACATACAAATATATACATATTTATTTAAAGCATGTATAAGTAAATACATAAACTTTTTTTAGCATCTTACTTGGCACGCAATTCTTAGATGTCAGAAAAATCGTTCTATTTAATTTCTTTTAGTTTTATATAATTAATTGCTTTAGGTAATTGACGTAATTAATTAAATAATTTATTACAAAATTAATTATATTAATTGATTCTATATATATTGCTAGGTTTTCCTGTGGAAGAAACAAAAAGTCACATAATACCAATTCGCATTGGTAATCCGTTAAAAACTACACAGATATCGGATATTCTACTACATCAATATGGACACTACATGCAGGCAATCAATTATCCGACTGTAGCACGCGGTGAAGAGAAATTACGTTTAGCACCGACTCCATTCCATACGGTCGAAATGATGCAACAACTGGTGTCCGATATGAAACGCGCTTGGAAATCGTTGAAATTACCAATGGCCGTACCCGATTGCCCAGAGGGTTGTTTGTTCTGCAATAATGGTTTAGGAAACGTATCGAATATGTTAACACCGCCAACGGTAAATGGTGATTTGAGATGCCAAGTTCCGAACTGCCCAAGAGTTGTTGCTGCAACGGCTTAATGCATTTTATTTACATAAATACATATATACAATATATAAAGCACATACATATACAAATTTACAAATATCAATTGAATTTTGAATGGGTGTCCGCATATAGTAAAATGCGATTATAGAATTGCTAATAAAATAATGCTTCGAGCGAAAAATTCAGCATTTTGCATATATACATATTTATATTTCGAGTTTTCATTGTTTAACATTATTCAGCATTTTTTAGCATGTTATTATGCAAGTCATACCAGAGAGTGGTTGTTGGGTAAACCTTTGACTCTTATTTTAGAAAACAATAAAAAGCAAAATTTACATTCGAGTGGCTCGAATTACAGATTTCTTATCTACTTTTGCGTTCACAAGCAATCACAATTATTTATTTAATACAAGCAAAATTTAAAAATTAGTTTATGAAAATACATTCAGTAGCTGGTTTTGTTTGACTGTTGAGTCACCAATAAAAGATAATACATATAAATATACAAAAATATACACAAATGTATTTTTGTATGCATTAATGTAGGTGTAACAAAAACAGGTATTTTTTTTTGTTATTGTACCAATTTTTATTGCAGTGAATTTTTGAGTGCAAAGTTATCAATAACCGGTTTGGGGAAAAACATAGCACTTAAGCCCTTTGTAGCTGACAGTAAAGATATGTATGTATATTGTTTCGAAAGTGAATCGCGAAATCTAATTTTACAGTTTTTAAGTATATTTACATATGTACATATGTATATGTAGAAGATAAGATAAGATAAATGAATAAGGTATATTAAGTATATGTGTGCAAATGTATACATATGTATGTATGTAAGTGTGTATATATGCACATATCTAGTTTATTAAAGCGAAAGCAAACTTCTGTTAATTGTTTAGCTAATTCCGGTGTAATTGTGATTAATGGTGGCTGCTATTAGCACTCATTAAGTGCTACTGACTACTCGTGCTTATCGGCTTCACACGTGGTTTTCGCTAAGTCAATGCAAATGAAAGCTAATTCAATGAAATTAATAGGAAGTATATAAAAAGTCTTATTTTTTTTCAAGATTGGCAGTAAAACTAGTTGGAACCGGTTGAAGAGTAAAATACGTTTGACGAAACAATCACACGACCTACTACAACTGGGCAGATAACCTTAAGATTTCAACAGTGGCCATGATAATAAATATAAAAGTTATCTCAAAGTTATTGCAAATTCATAATTAAATGTGTTTTAATATTTATTATTTTTATTTTTGAAGTATGCTATTATGAAAATATTTATAAAGTGATATAATCCACACATGTGTTTGGTTCTGTTATCAGCAATAAGCAACATTTTTATAATTTTGCATTTCTACATACATACATATGTATGTACATATGTACATATGTAAGTTTGTACATACATACATATGTACGTGACTGTCAATTTTATTCACACGATAACCAATCTGCCTTACAATTAAAGCTAATTCATCGCACGATATTCTAATCAATTTACAGTTAAAGGGATTTTCTCGAGAAATGTAAATTGTAAATTGAATTTTATTTCTATTTTCATATCGCTAGGAGTGCAAATTTATATACATACATACAGATGTTGATATGGAAGGCCTGTTCAGCAGCTGTAATGAAATGTAACAACACTTGTGAAATAATATTGAAACGTCTATAATGGAAGTTTGTAGAAAACTTTTTATATAAGTACATATGCTTTTCCAGTTTACACCAGTTATACAGTACGATATTAGCATAGATAACGTGTGGTTTCCACCTAATGACGGCTATAATAATTCTCGTTTCCTATCTAAGATTCAAATTTTGTGACGAAGTTTCCTTATATTACTATTAACGAGACGTGGGTATATAAATACGAATTCAAAACTGCCTAATAATTTAGCGAATGGCGCTCTGAAATTGAGCGGAAACCGAAAAACCAAAATTAGCTGAAGGCCATCTCATCCGAAGCTTATTACAAGTATATGGAAAATTTGATCATGACCGGTTATTTTTATTGGCTCAGGAGCCTATCTTATAAACGATAAATTTTTTTATAAATATACTCGAAAATGTATTTTTTGCAGTCTGTGCCAAATTTCGAAACGAAATAACAAAAATCCGAACACATTTAAAATCTAAAATGGATTCTTATTAGCATCCAGAAACCGTTCTGTGGCGCTTATAATCCAATTGGAATAGAGCTAAGCTGCTTTGTCGTAACCGGATTTTGAGCTGGGGATTTTTCCAAATATATTTTATAGCCCTCGAGAATGATTGAAATAGGGATTCACAAATCTTGAATAACAACAAGAAGAAAGAACCTTCGAGCACAAAATAGGTGGCGAATGGGGAGTTTTTATTTTAAAGAATAGTGACTGCAATTAGAAGAAATACTTATACATAATATTATTCTTACATACCAAATAGCAATTAGCTAGTACATGCAATACAATATCATAGTGATAGCCTATTACTGGCCGCTAGCTCCAATTTCCTTCTATACCGAGCATGGCTCCAAAGCAATGAGTTCACTGACATCATACGATCATATAACACACCCAATTAATGGCCCTCTGCACCGTGGGCTGGCACTTTCTTATAAATGCCCGGTAGCCAAGAACAAAAATTTCATGTCAAATCAACAAATCACATGATGCCATAGTAAAATCATATGATAGCCCAGGAGATTGCATTATGACTCGTAAATCGCAGCACCTCGCAGCTTGAGCGTCACCCAAGCACTGGCCAGGCATCGTGCCTGCATTTCTTTTATAGAAGCAGCTAGCAGCTAGCTTCCCGCGAGATTGCATTATGACTGTTAAATCGCATCACATCGCGGCGCAAACGCCACCCAAACACTGGCCAGGCATCGTGCCTGCATTTCTTTTATAGACGCAGCTAGCAGCTAGCTTCCCGCGAGATTGCATTATGACTGTTAAATCGCATCACATCGCGGCGTAAACGCTACCCAAGCACTGGCCAGGCATCGTGCCTGCATTTCTTTTATAGAAGCAGCTAGCAGCCAGCTTCCCGCGAGATTGCATTATGACTGTTAAATCGCATCACATCGCGGCATAAACGCTACCCAAGCACTGGCCAGGCATCGTGCCTGCATTTCTTTTATAGAAGCAGCTAGCAGCCAGCTTCCCGCGAGATTGCATTATGACTGTTAAATCGCATCACATCGCGGCGCAAACGCCACCCAAACACTGGCCAGGCATCGTGCCTGCATTTCTTTTATAGAAGCAGCTAGCTTCCCGCGAGATTGCATTATGACTGTTAAATCGCATCACATCGCGGCGTAAACGCTACCCAAGCACTGGCCAGGCATCGTGCCTGCATTTCTTTTATAGAAGCAGCTAGCAGCCAGCTTCCCGCGAGATTGCATTATGACTGTTAAATCGCATCACATCGCGGCGTAAACGCTACCCAAGCACTGGCCAGGCATCGTGCCTGCATTTCTTTTATAGAAGCAGCTAGCAGCCAGCTTCCCGCGAGATTGCATTATGACTGTTAAATCGCATCACATCGCGGCGTAAACGCTACCCAAGCACTGGCCAGGCATCGTGCCTGCATTTCTTTTATAGAAGCAGCTAGCAGCTAGCTTCCCGCGAGATTGCATTATGACTGTTAAATCGCATCACATCGCGGCTTGAGCGCCACCCAAGCACTGGCCAGACACCGTGCCTGCATTTCTTTTATAGAAGCAGCTAGCAGCCAGCTTCCCGCGAGATTGCATTATGACTGTTAAATCGCATCACATCGCGGCGTAAACGCTACCCAAGCACTGGCCAGGCATCGTGCCTGCATTTCTTTTATAGAAGCAGCTAGCAGCTAGCTTCCCGCGAGATTGCATTATGACTCGTAAATCGCAGCACCTCGCAGCTTGAGCGTCACCCAAGCACTGGCCAGGCATCGTGCCTGCATTTCTTTTATAGAAGCAGCTAGCAGCCAGCTTCCCGCGAGAATACTTTGTGACTGTTAAATCACAGCCAGCTTCCCGCGAGATTGCATTATGACTGTTAAATCGCATCACATCGCGTCTTGAGCGCCACCCAAGCACTGGCCAGGCACCGTGCCTGCATTTCTTTTATACAAGCAGCTAGCAGCTAGCTTCCCGCGAGAATACATTATGACTGTTAAATCACAGCCAGCTTCCCGCGAGATTGCATTATGACTGCTAAATCGCATCACATCGCGGCTTGAGCGCCACCCAAGCACTGGCCAGGCATCGTGCCTGCATTTCTTTTATACAAGCAGCTAGCAGCTAGCTTCCCGCGAGAATACTTTTTGACTGTTAAATCACAGCCAGCTTCCCGCGAGATTGCATTATGGCTGTTAAATCGCATCACATCGCGGCGTGAGCGCCACCCAAGCACTGGCCAGGCATCGTGCCTGCATTTCTTTTATACAAGCAGCTAGCAGCTAGCTTCCCGCGAGAATACATTATGACTGTTAAATCACAGCCAGCTTCCCGCGAGATTGCATTATGACTGCTAAATCGCATCACATCGCGGCGTGAGCGCCACCCAAGCACTGGCCAGGCATCGTGCCTGCATTTCTTTTATACAAGCAGCTAGCAGCTAGCTTCCCGCGAGAATACATTATGACTGTTAAATCACAGCCAGCTTCCCGCGAGATTGCATTATGACTGCTAAATCGCATCACATCGCGGCGTGAGCGCCACCCAAGCACTGGCCAGGCATCGTGCCTGCATTTCTTTTATACAAGCAGCTAGCAGCTAGCTTCCCGCGAGAATACATTATGACTGTTAAATCACAGCCAGCTTCCCGCGAGATTGCATTATGACTGCTAAATCGCATCACATCGCGGCGTAAGCGCTACCCAAGCACTGGCCAGGCATCGTGCCTGCATTTCTTTTATACAAGCAGCTAGCAGCTAGCTTCCCGCGAGAATACATTATGACTGTTAAATCACAGCCAGCTTCCCGCGAGATTGCATTATGACTGCTAAATCGCATCACATCGCGGCGTGAGCGCTACCCAAGCACTGGCCAGGCATCGTGCCTGCATTTCTTTTATACAAGCAGCTAGCAGCTAGCTTCCCGCGAGAATACTTTGTGACTGTTAAATCACAGCCAGCTTCCCGCGAGATTGCATTATGACTGTTAAATCGCATCACATCGCAGCGTAAACGCTACCCAAGCATTGGCCAGGCATCGTGCCTGCATTTCTTTTATAGAAGCAGCTAGCAGCCAGCTTCCCGCGAGAATACTTTGTGACTGTTAAATCACAGCCAGCTTCCCGCGAGATTGCATTATGGCTGTTAAATCGCATCACATCGCGGCGTGAGCGCCACCCAAGCACTGGCCAGGCATCGTGCCTGCATTTCTTTTATACAAGCAGCGACCAGCCAGCTTCCCGCGAGAATACTTTGTGACTGTTAAATCACAGCCAGCTTCCCGCGAGATTGCATTATGGCTGTTAAATCGCATCACATCGCGGCGTAAACGCTACCCAAGCACTGGCCAGGCATCGTGCCTGCATTTCTTTTATAGAAGCAGCTAGCAGCTAGCTTCCCGCGAAATTGCTTTATGACTATTAAATCACAGCCAGCTTCCCGCGAGGTTGCATTGTGACTGTTAAATCGCATCACATCGCGGCTTGAGCGCCAACCAAGCACTGGCCAGGCATCGTTCCTGCATTTCTTTTATAGAAGCAGCTAGCAGCTAGCTTCCCGCGAGATTGCATTATGACTGTTAAATCGCATCACATCGCGGCGTAAACGCTACCCAAGCATTGGCCAGGCATCGTGCCTACATTTCTTTTATAGAAGCAGCTAGCAGCTAGCTTCCCGCGAGATTGCATTATGACTGTTAAATCGCATCACATCGCGGCGTAAACGCTACCCAAGCATTGGCCAGGCATCGTGCCTGCATTTCTTTTATAGAAGCAGCTAGCAGCTAGCTTCCCGCGAGATTGCATTATGACTGTTAAATCACAGCCAGCTTCCCGCGAGATTGCATTATGACTGTTAAATCGCATCACATCGCGTCTTGAGCGCCACCCAAGCACTGGCCAGGCACCGTGCCTGCATTTCTTTTATAGAAGCAGCTAGCAGTGATGCTACCATGGCATCGTGTGATTGGTTGTCGTCACTTGAAAATTTTCCACTCGGTCACCGTGTGTATATAAGAAAGTGCTTTCCCATGGTGCAGAGGGCCACCAGTTGGTAGTGATATGTGATACTACTATGGCATCCTGTGATTTGTTGACGTGACTGAAAATTTTCCACCCGGCCGCCGTTTGTATATAAGAAAGTGCTTTCCCACGGTGCAGAGGGCCACCAATTGGTAGTGATATGTGATGCTACCATGGCATCATGGGATTTGTTGACGTGACTGAAAATTGTCCACTTGGTCGTGGTTTGTATATAAAAATGTGCTTTCCCACGGTGCAGAGGGCCACCATTTGGTAGTGATATGTGATTATGTGATGCTACTATGGCACTATTGTGCTCACGTCTTGAAAGAGGCGTTTTCCTTGTTTTTATTGTAGCAAGTACTTAAGCCCTGTTTGGGAAAAAGCGCAAGAGCAACTGTCTTCGACTTAACATAGCGATAGGCCCAGGAAACGGGCTGGACGAAAGGGTAAGGGGTATTAGGTTAGTAGGTTTGACGTATGCAAAGAGTTGGTTATTGTAATGTGGAGTCTGTTTGCATGCAGAACATACTTACATATGTATGTATGTATATATGTAAGTTTAGTATGTTACAATCTAGGCATTCTGAATGTGTTGGATTTTAAGCTACTACAGCATCGAAAATTAAGTTGCGCGAGCGATTGTTCAATATCTTTTAGGAGCGTTGATGGGTAGTGTCAAAAGCTTTTGACAAGTCTTGTGCTACCAGAGTTCCTCTCTCACAGGTTGGTTTTTCATGAGGCCACGAGTTATCTTGGCATTTATGTCACTAAGTGCTGTGGTGGTACTGTGCACTTTACGATAACCGTGTTGACTATGAACGTTTGTAAAGGTCGGGAGTAACAAGTATTTCATAACTGGCGAAAGGCGAGTTTCAGTATTCAGTTTCGGATTTTCGTTGTATCTAGTATGTGAAGAATGGGACTAGTGGTACAGCTTTTGGAGGATTGACTTTACTACCGTGAAGTCTAGGCTGTTAGTGACTGTTAAGTAATTGGCTTTACGGATCTTTGAGCGCAACTATCACTTACTATCGCAGGAAGTGTTGTACGTGGTGCTACAAAGAATGAGCTATTACGACTAAATTTTGTGTACGATGTGCAGAAAGGGCGTAATGTATGGTATAGCGCAAATGTGAAGAAGCCTAAACCCAATAGGTCACTATTAATTTACTACAGTGTGTGATGCTGAAGATTCGCCATAATTTCAAAAATAAAAGCTTTATTGTTTTATATCTTGAATTTTATATGTATCTTAATATCTTGGCGCTTTGACAAAGTATTTTACTAGTGTTATACCAGAAAGAAGTCACACAGCTCTGTATAACGGTCATAATGGCAATGTTGCGTGCAACTTCAATATATGTATATAACAAGTTATGTGTATACACCTACATAGTACATACATATGTATGTATATAACCTAACCTAACTTATGTGTATGTTTGTACATCGTATGTAGGCCGTTAAAAGTTTCACTTTCTTACTGTAAACCATTGCAACCCTCACCAACAAACACATAGACGTAGCCTTTCGAGTGTACGCTGAAATACTCTGAAATACCCACGCATGGTAGCTATTAAAATGTGGTGAAAATATGAAAAGCTAATAGAGCTCTACTGTGGTGTGTTTTGACTTCTTACCCAGCTGCTTGTGGCGTTTGCTGTCGAGGCCAACACGAAGAAAACACACACACACACCAATACAGAGCACGACAGCACGTTGATAGTATTTAGTTGGTGCAAAGCTTTTACCTCGTACTTACAAAAGTGTAAAAGCACAACAAATATGTTGAAATTCTCGATCACAGAAAAACACACACTGTATGCGATCGTTGAAGAATGGTAGGAAAGAGATACATTAAGACCAACTGTATATGAAAATTGCAAGCAAGTGAAAGGGACGGTCTACTGCAGCGTTACGCTATATACATATATATGTATATAGGTTTTTATAAGTATTCGTAAAGTTTGAGTAGGTAAATATGTATGTATGATTGGGTGATAAGTTTGTGTCTATCGACCACTTTTAGTAATATGTTGGAAATGTGTACTCAGTACGTGAAATGATAGTTAGTAAAACACATCTGAGAGATTCACTCTGCAGTCGTCGGATTTATTTAAGTTTAATTTTTGTATTATTTCGTAATAACACTATTGCAACAATATTGCTTTAAGCAAAGAGAAAATAATACTAATTTTACAGCAACAGCAACAGCAACAACAACAATAATATTAATTATAACAAAAATAAAGCTAGAGAATATCACGTACATGAACATTGCGCAAACGGAGTAAACAAACTGTTTTTTTGTTTTTATATAAATATGTATTGTTTTTTTTTTTGTTCCGTTCTACACCAATTCGCGCTTTGTTCCACATAAATATCAGCTAAATTAAATACAAAAAAAAAATAAAAATAAAAACAAAAAAGCGAAAAACCTAACATAAAGTTTTCACAAAACAAAAAAAATTTCAAGAAAGTGCAGTTGCAGTGCATTAAAAGTGTAGATACAAGCATCCATGCAACGTGTGTGCCCAATGAAAATTTATGGAACTGTGTTAAGTGTGCACTAAATAGTACTATGTGTACAGCTATTCGTATATACATATAAAAAAATATAGATATAACATACATATATGCATAAATAAATATATACATACATGTGTGTATATTGTATGTACACATACATAAATTTTTTATTGTACACCAAAAGTTTATAACACTGTTTTGGATTAAAGTATTGCAATTGCCACTTCATGCGACAGGTAAACATTATTTACAAATTTATTAATATTTAAATATTACAACAAACATTTATATTTTGTTAATGCATACTTACATGCATATATACATAGGTATGTACATATACAAAATTGTACATAACGATAAAAAAAATCATACACACATACTCAACAGCATGCTGCATACACGCTTTGCAGGCATTCATATAACATTATGCAAAAGTAAAGTAAGAAACGGTAAAAACATGACCAGTCTCATTATGTAGATATGTAATATGTAAATATATATGTGTATGTGCAAGCGTGTTTATTATATTTCGTTGTTATTTATGATCCGAGAGTTCGAGTCAAAGACGCCTAGAAATTACGCTCTACAATAATAATGGCCATTAATGTATTAGAAAGGCTTGTACGTGTGTATGACCTTCAAGCCAAGCATATTTCCAACAATTTACACATTTTTAACGTCGTTGTCGATTTATACTTAGCCAAAGCCGTACTAATAGTAAATACATACATAGCTCTAGCCGTAGCCAATATGACCAACGTTTAATGCTATTGTGTCTCAGCTTTGGCTCATTTGCCCGTTTTGTTAGTTAACTATGCATAAGAAATGCTGTAGTTAGTGGCTAAAACAAATACAACAACCACAAAAACAATGTTAAAAACAAAATCTACGAAATACGAAATAATACAAAAACAATAAATACAATAAAAATTGAAACGAAAAGACAAAAGTGTTTTCACTATGCGCGCTGTGCTCTCCTCTCTATGTATGCCAATTGTATGCATGCGAGTGTGTTTGTACGCTGTGCTCGGCTTGTGTTGTTTGTGAAGGAGTTGAGCTGTTTTATTAACTATGGTGAATGGATTTCATTTACATATATACTATGCATATAGTTTTTAAATACTTATATACATGCATAAGTATATAAAAGCAAACAAAACTACTTACTACATACATACATACATATTTATGACTATTCGTATATGCAAGAGCTTGAAGGCTTCTTGCTTTTTTGAAGAGATTAAACAATGCGTTGCAAGTTGATTTGAAACAAAAAAAAACGAAACAACAACTACAAAAAAGAAAATATTTACCACTACACGCATAGATTATGCATGTTTATGAGTAAATATCTGCATGTGTGCGTTTGGCTGTTTATTTTGTTTTTGCAACTAATGCAATCTCGCGCTTTAGCTTTTGCTACGACTTTATACGCTGCCATTTGGTAAAAACTCGAAACTCGAAAGTGATCGCGCTGGTGTGGAAAATGTTGAATTTCGTGCGCGGCGGAAAAAGTCATTGAAGTGGTCGCTCGTCTGTAAGTCGTCGTCGTCGGTTGGTTAGTTGGTCGCTTGGCTGGTTGACTGGCTGGCGGCTGGCTGATCGTTGGACGAGTTGAAATACAAAAAGCAATAAAAACACAAAAACACATTAAAAAAGCAACTATATGTAGCAACAACAACAACAACAAATATAAAAAACGCGGCTGCTGTTTGCTTAGTTGCTGGCTTGCAGCGTTTTCACTCCAACACATTGCCATTATCTCTCACGCATACACATATTTTTTAGGTCAGTAAGAAGCTTTAAAAAGTTTCATAAACTGGCAGCGCTACATATAGCAAGCAACAAACGACTAAACAACTGGCAACTGGAGCTTTTTGTGAAAGGGAGTGTATTTTGTATGCTTGACTGTGTGTTTATGTGAATGTACATATGTATGTATATTTGTAAGTATGTATTTTCGTGTGCATGCTTGTATATGTATTGTACAAGGAGAAATATATTGAAAATTTACTATGATTTTAATTTCCCCTTTTGTTTATTGAAACTCCAATAAATGTTTTTTTTTTAATTTACTGTTTTTCTGTGTATGTGTGTGTGTTCATGTGGCCCCATACAACTATATCGCAATTACGTACGTGCATATCTACATACGTATTAATTTTTATTTATGTTGTACATTTCCACTTACCTTAGTTAACTTTTATTTTATTTAGCATTTTCTTTAAACAAACAACAACAGCAACATTTATGCTGAAAAGTAACATAGTGAATATGATTTAATTATATCTGCTTGTTGAAGTGCAACAAGCAAAAGTATTTTTCTTAACTTTTAATAATTATGTTTTATACTAAAGTATGTAACTACCTGCATGTCGAATTGTTTTCATGTGTGCGAGCTTGAAATGGCACGGAAAAGGTGAATTCTGCATGTTGGCGCATATCACACGACCACTCCACTCTCCACACCAGTCTATACAACTTTATTTCATGCTTTTTGTATGTATATACATGTATGTTTGTATGTTCGTATGTATGCATTAAGATAGCAGTAAGCGTAAGCGAATTTTTGTGAAAGGGATATATCTTTATAACGTCATATCTACTTACTACTTGTACTGTATTATATAGGTGAATGTAGTAACATACACACACATGTAGATAAACAGATATACCATATGTATGTACATATGTTTGTAAATATGTAGAGATCGGTATAAAAATGAGGTTTTCTGTCGCGTG